>NC_077228.1:19917851-20219639 GCF_027887165.1 Monodelphis domestica
CTGTTTTGGTGGAATAATAACATAATTCAGACAGTAAGCATTTAGGAAGAAAAGAAGAGGAGAAATAAATTGGTTGCAGTTATAAAGCAAAGTGCTGGGTGAAGAAGTTTATGGAATCTTTACCAATAGTGAGCATGGGAGGTAGTATAGGGAAGGAAGTATTATAAAGGAGATAGAGGAATTGATCACTCTAAGCAAGTAAAATAGTGTTCATACTCTCATTGGAAGGAAGCAAGTGAGATCTTGAAACCTTGCCTGGGACACATAAATCTCATTTCAGGTCTGCTGACCATTCTATCCTAGCCTCAATGATTTATTTCTTTCATCCTCAAAACATTAATCGTCTTTACCACTCACTGCCTGATTCTTTCTTCTCTTCCTATAACACCACTTTCCATAATCCCATCCACTTCCAAAGGTTTAGTTATTATCTCAATGTGGATGACTCCTAGATCTATATACTCATATACATACTCTATTATGTGCCATCTATATACCCTAGTCTCATTTCAGAACTCTAATTTCATGTCAACAACTGTCTCTTGGGTATCTCAGCTTTGATGTCCCATAGACACGTCCAGGGGCACAATGTCCTAAATAGAGCTTGTTATTTCCTCTATCCCAGTGCTCCTTTTTTCATAATTTTTTTTTTTGCCAAGGGCTCTACAAATCTTCTAGTCACTTTAGCCAACTCCTTCAGTTCACATTTCTAATTGCTTGTCAATTATTATTGATTACTTTTGCAACCATCATCCCATACTTCCCTTTCCCCTCATTCAAACATCCATCACTCTTCTGTAGACTCTTTTCACCTCTCATTTGGGCTGTTGGAGTAGTGTCTTGATTGGACTCCCAGCTTCCTATTTCTCTTCTTTCTAGTCTACCCACCAAACAGCCCCCAAGAGAATCTCCCAAAAGCACAAATTTGACCATATCACTTCTTTGTATTAAGAACCTCCAATTTCCTTGAGGATAAAACCCAAACTCTTTATCTCACACTCTCTCACTCACCTATCTGGGGATATTTTTTTAAATTCTCCAATCCATCCTCCACATAGCTTTCTGATCAAATAGCTTCACATTTTCAGCCATGGCTCTCCATTCTGACCAAAGTGCTTTACTTGAGATCTTGGCATCCTATCTCCAGCTTCTGCAGAATCTCTGCCTCCTACATGGAATGCATTCCCTCTACACATCTGCCTCTAACTTCCTTTTTTACCCCTTATTTTATATATTATAATCAGAACTAAGGACCAATTCCAAGGAATAAGCGAGGCAAGGTCTAGGCAATTGAAGTTAAGTGACTTACCCAAGGTCACACAGTCAGGCAATGTCTGAGGCCAGATTTGAACCCAGGCCCTCTTGTCTCCTGACTTGGCTCTCAATTCACTGAACCACCTAGTTGACTCTACCTCTTAATGGCTTTCTTAATGGCTCACCTCTTGTGGAAAACTTTCCTGATATTCTTAGTTGTCATAGCTCTATCCCTCCTCAGGTGCTCAGGTATACACTTCTCTGTCTTTGTGTCCCATTGTTCCATCCCCCAACAAAATTCAAGCTCATTGAGGTAAAAGACTATTTATTTTTGTCTTTGTGTCCCTAGTGCTTGGGGCTCAATAGGTTCTTTATGAATGATTGATAGAGTGATTGGGTCATTGCTAGATGTTTTATTAACTATCAGCTTGTTTCTAATATAGGGTGTCACAAAAGCCTTAGTCTTGGAGTAAGAGGAAAGTCTTAGACTTTTGGGGCACCCTACTTTTCCAGGTAGAATGTGGATCCCTCAAGAGCAGAGACCTACTTATTTGATTTTACTTAAGTGCTTTGTATGCTGTAGGTACTCAATCAATAAGAAATATCTTATAGTAATCCTGGAAGGATGGAGTCCAACCCAATCTTGATGATGAATTAGGTCCAGAAAAGTGATGTTTTGATTAAGGTTTCCCAGGTATTAAATAGAGTAACAGGGAGTAGAAACCAGGACTTCAACCCTAAATTCATCTTGCTTTATGTGATAGAGAAGTATACCCTCTGCCACCTCTAATAATAATCACTACTTTTTATAGCATCTTAAGTTTGAAAAAGATCATTTCTTTAATTCAATCCCAGAATAAACCTGGGAGGTAAGTGCTACTATTATTCCTATTTTATAGATGAGGAAATGCAGCCAAAGAAAGGAAGTGACTTGCCCAGGATCACTCAGCTATTAATTATGTGAGGTAGGATTCATATTTGAGGCTCTCCAAATCCAGCACTCTATGCAATATGTCCCTTAACAGCCCCTAAGACTTTTCTTTGGGAGCCCAGTCCTCTAAGACTTACTTATTCTTACTATATCTCTATTAAAATCTCAAGAGAACCAAGCATTGTGTCCATTGCCAGAGATGGACAAACTAAGTTCTAGAATCTTTGGTAACCTACGTGACAAGCTACTCTGTCACTTCTTAATGAATATTTCAACAAGTAGGTGATAACAATAGCTAATGTTTATATAGAACCTACTACAGGTCTGCTACTGTGCTAAGTATTTTTTTGACTACTTTCTCATTTGGCCCTCACAGAAACTCTGAGAGGTAGGATGGGTGCTATTATTATCCCCCATCTGCAGATGGAAACTGAGTGACTGGCTTAGTGTCTCAGGCCAGATTTGAACTCAGGTCTTCTTGACTCTGGTTCCAGTGCTCCGAAATTGTTGTACCCAAGCATACCACACTAATTTGTTTATCTTTCTGTTGATTAATGACCATGTCTGAGTGATGGCTCTTTGAATTTTTACATTCCAAGCAAAATCTCTGAAGTGAAGCTGTGCTACCTTAGCAAATCATTTTTCTCTCTGGGGCTCCATTACTCATGTGTACAATGAAGGATGTAGATGGGCTCCAAGCTCAGTTTCAGACATAATGTATCATTCTATTTATATTTTCTGCCTCTTTCCTCTTTTTTCCACTCATAGGACTATTCCCCTATTCAGGTTTAGATCATCTCTGACTGAGATCATTGTAATGATCTCCTAATTGGGTTCCTTGTGTCTAGTCTTTCCCCTTAAGTCAATTCAAAAAACATTTACTAAGTACCTACTATGTGCCAGACACTCTGCTAAGTGCTGGGGATATCAAGAGAAATAAAAAAAAATAGCTCCAACCCTCAAGGAGCTCAAATTTCAATGGGAAGAACAACATTCAAATAACCAGGTCAAAACACAATATAGAGAGGACAAATTGGAAATGGTTAATAAAAGGAAGGCACTAGCCTTAAGGGAGACTGGGAAAGACTTACTTAAGAAGGAAAAATTTTAGCTGAGAAAAAAGAGAATCCAGGGAAGCCAGGAAAAGGAGATGAGTGGGAAGAACATTCTAGGTATGAAGGACAACCAGTAAAAAGCTGAGTCAAGAGATAGAAAGTCTTGAACCAGAAGCTGAAAGAATACCAGTATTACCAATATATATATATATATTGTTGTTCAGTTGTTTTCCAGCTGTGTCTGACTCTTCATTATTCCTTCTGGGGTTTTCTTGGCAAAGATACTGAAGTAGTATGGCATTTCTTTCTCCAATTCATTTTACAGATGAGAAAACTGAGGCAAACGGGGTTAAGTGATTTGCCCATTGCCACACAACTATTAAGTGTTTGAGGCTAGATTTGAACTCTAGAAGACTTCAGGTCCAATTCTCTATTTATCGCCCCACCTAACTTCCCCCAAAACAGCAATCACAACCATAATCACATCAACATCAAGTATATAAGATGATTAGAATGGTAGGAAAGTATCAAGCATCTTCCACAGAGCTGCCAAATTGGTATCCTGAAAGCAATGGCCAGAGTGTGATTCTCCTCTGCTGAAGAAGCCACAGTGGCTCCCACTTCCTATTAGGATAAAATACAATCTCCCTCCCCCTTGGGCATTTAGAGCTCTTTTCAAGTTTAAATTCATTTTTCTTGATTGAATGTTATTCTCTTACTTCGCACTCTTTGTTCTAGGCAAACCAGCCTTTTTGCTGTTTATCTTACATCTCCATTCCATCTGTTTTCTCTAACTCTACCTTTGAACATGTTGTTCCCCATGCCTGCAGTGTTCTTTGCCTCCCTCATCTCTACCCTGTAGAATCTTTAGTTCCCTTCTGAGCTCAGCTCAAGGGCTGACTCCTATATTGGGGTCTTCCTGTCCCCAAAGTAAAAGGCGCCATTGTTCCGTCTTCTACATGGTCCAGCTCTTTTACCTGTATTGTCTCTGGGTAAGAGAATGTGGATGGTTTGTTGCAAGCAGACCCCCGCTACTGCCAAACCCAGTCATTGGTCTGCTTTCACTTGAGAGAAACCAAGATGAAACATTCCTTGCACTCAGCTACAAGATTTGAATTTGGTGTAAGACACGTCTCTAATGTTCTCTTTGACAAGTGTTGCACATGTACCAGCATGAGCCAGGAATGCTAAATTGGTAACAGCTTCCCTAGAGTTTTCCTTCCTGCTGATGGGTGGTGAGTGATTGGATCTGAGCTCAGGGGTCAAAGAATGCCTTATCCCTTCTGATCATCAGTTGGCCCTCCGCCTCTTCTGCACACTATCTCTTCATCAAACAACCACACACAAACAAAATATATCCAGGATCAGTTGGACATGATCCACAGGGAAGGTCTTAGCATTGATGGGAACTGGGAAAGGCCTCTTGGAGAGGAAGGGGCTTCTGCTGAGAACTGAAGCAAAGTGATGTTGTAAAGATGAGGAGGGAGAACATTCTAGGCATCGGAGACAGTTAGTGACAATTCCCAGAAATGAATGTCCCAGAGTATCTTGTGTGTGGTGGAACACTCAGGAGTCCAGAGTAACTTGGATCAATGTGTATATAGGTGAGAGTAAAATTTAAGAAGTCTGGAAAGACAGGATGGGCCAGGCTATGAAGGGCTTAAAAAGCCAAGCAGAAGATTTTCTATTTGATCCTGGATATGGTTGGGGTCATTCATTTATTTGAGTCTTGGCATATGGAGCTTTTAAATGATATTGAGGAATCAGGAGGTCACCCACTCCTTTCTCTTTATGTGTCACATCCCTTTTCATTATGAAAGCTCCTTGAGGTCTGAAACTGTCTCCCTGGCACCAACTGTAGGATCTGGCAGATAGCTGATACTTAATAACCTTTAAAATAAATTGATTAATTTAATTTTAATTTCTTCATTCATTGCCTAAGGTGATTTAGGTGGTAAATGGAAGTCATGGGATTAGAATCCAGATCTGCTGACTCCAAGTCCAGAATTTCCACTATGTTTTTCTTCTTGCTCTTTCTGCAAAATCTCTCATGTCATACTTGACTTTTGATACTGATTGGCCTATGCCTCATTAGAATAAATGCACAGGGCAAAGATTCCTAGTTGCAACAGACTGTGGTCACAATTCCTGGCAAGAATTGCCTCTCTTTTCAAAGTATAGTCCCATCTCCTTTTTTTTTTATCTCACTTAACCATTTCCATCTTCCAACAGGGCCATCAGTCTGATTTCAGGCCATTGAATGCTCTCTCATATAGTCCCATATATAGGTCTCTTATCCCCTAAATGTTCCCATTCTTCAGAATGATGTTTCATTCTACCCCACCCCTCTAGCCCAAACCAAAGCTCCCATTCTTTTGTGCTGGTGTTTATTGATCCTGGGAGAGTCTTTCCTCAGTAGATCTCATTAGCTATTAGACATAGATGAGGTCTCAGAATCCAACTTTTGTTGTCTAGTGTGCCTGTATTAATGTGGGACAAGTTAAGCATCAGTACTTACCCTTCCCATTACCCGAAAGTTTTGGGAAAGATCTCTACTCACTTCTGCTACCTCCACACCCACTCACATCAGGAAATACCAATGGTTTGAACTTTCCTAGAAACACAAAAGATGAGACTGGGTTGGGCAGGCAGATCATTGGTACCTAGATGGGTTGGTTTCTTCTGGGAATCAGCTTCTCTACTCTGTCTATATATGCAAAAAAATTTGGCATTGAGAATCTGAGAACGGGATAGTTAGAATCACCAGCACTGGGGTATCCTTCTTGTTAGCCTATCCAAGGTGAGGCAGAACTATGAAGATTGGAGTTACTTAGAGCTTTCCTAAGATGCTTTCTGCAGAGCCAAGGAACTGGCTTTCATGGACTAAAAGTGATTCAGCATCGAAAAGGCCCCTAATAGTGCATAAATCAGATGAGAGCAACTCATAATAAGGTATGAATGTGATTTTAGAAAACAACTCAGTAACCCTCATATTTCATGACTAACTGGTAGCAAAGGTAAGGAAATATTTTGGAGCAAGGGATATTTCTGTAAGTGAAAAGAGGCCAAACCATAGCTGAGGATTCCTCAGGTTTGGGGAATCATGGATCCACTGGCTTCCCCATCAGACTTACCCATCCCTGCCATTGTCCAAAGCATGTATTCTGTTCTCCTTTTTCTTCTGTCTTTTGGTTATTTATGCTGGTTACCACCAATCAATTTTTTCCCATGTTCCCTTTTGTTTTCCTGCTGCCTTGCAGACTATCTTTCTACCTATCTTACCATAATATGCATCTATCCCCACTTCTTTCCTAATTCCACCCAGTTTCAGGCTGGAAAAGAGAAGATTAGGAAGGGAGATAATATCTACACTCAAGTATTTGAAGGCGTTGTTCTGTTTTACTCTAGAGAACATACCTAGGAATAATGGCAAAAGTTGCAAAGAGACAGATGTAGGCTTTATATCAAGAAAACAACGTGAAAGAAATAGTAAAATAAAAAGAAAAACAGTGTGACAATTAGAGCTGTTCCAAAGTAGTATGAGTTGCTTTGGGAAGTAGTAGATGATTCCTCAGTTGGAGTATTTGAGCAAAGACTGGATGACTACTTGTCAAATTTTGCACAAGGGGATCTTTTGGGGGGAAATGGGTTAGATTCATGGCTGTTGAAGCTCTGAGATTCTGTGACTCCATAAGAATAAAAATAAATCCACCAGGGAACCAGTCTCATGTTTAACCCACTTTTTCTCTCCCATCATGGCCTGTTGATAGGAGAATAAAATTCATGTCAAGCATTTCATTTTTAAAAAAGAGATACACACAGTAAGAGAGAGAAAGACCTTCAAAATAGCTGTTGGCTTTCCTTATAATCTCCTAATAGAAATCACCAGCTGGAGAGGAGGTCACCACCAAGACAGACTGCACTCCAGACACTAGGGCTCGGGAAGCAAATTAGATGTTTGTTCCTGGTGTTCAGGAAGATTGCAGAACTGACCCTGCCTCCCTACCAACTGCTAGTCCTGGAGGGGAGCAGAAAAACATTGACCTTTCAGACAAAGCCCAATTCCTTTTTTAACCATGAGATTCCTGAGACCAAATGAACCCTGGGAATAGCTTTCTAGTCTTAGTGTTTTCTAAAGAATAAAACCAATTCTTAGGATTTAGAGGTACACAGTTGGAGAATCTCATATAAAATGGGAAAAAACACCCTAAAACTCAGGATGTCATAGTTGGGAGGAATCAGTTATCTCTAATCCCTCATTTTAAAGAGAAGGAAACAAAGATCCATAGAGGGGAAGTGAGTTGTTCAAGGTTATCTAGTATGCTAGGAAGAGAGCTCCCTTTCCACTACTCTGCACACCATAACAATCCTTTAGAATTCAGGATATTTTTTTCAAAGAGATGGTGTTGTACAGGAAGAAAACTTGAGGATCAGAATATCTGGGTTTGAATCCTGGATGAAGAACTCATTAATAGCCATGGGACTTCAGGAAAACCTGTGCTTTGATCTCTGAACATTAGTTTTCTAATTTTCTGCTACTGAAAGTTATTCATAAATAGCATGGTGTATTTGGGAAGTGGTGGGTTCCCACATTGGAAATCTTCAGACAATCTGGAGGATCTCTTCTAAGGCATATTAGAGGCAGCTAGGTGACCTGTTAGAATACTGGAAGGAGTAGGGAAAACCTGAGATCCAATCCTACTTCAGACAGTAGTCAGTTATGTGACCCTGCACAAATAATTTAAATTCCCTCAATCTGAAGGGGGCAATAAAGGGCAAGGCAGGCGAGCTCCTGAAGGCTTCCTTCCCTTAGGATACAGATGGTGCTAATCCCAGCTAGATCTTCACAAGCAAAGATTATATTTTACTCCAACCAACTTCCAAGGAGCTTCAGGGTCCTCCTCTGAGCAAACAGCTCCTCCCAACAAAGTTCTACCTATCACTGCTTTCTGTTTTGCTCTGAGCTATATTAATTGGAGAGAAGGCTTCTTTGAGCTCCAATATATGGAGAAATGAAGGAAAGGACTGGGGTCATCTATTGTCTTGTCATCAGTACATTCAGTATCATTTCCCCTTTCTCATATGATGACCCTGGTAGACAGACTTAGGATCATAATCTTTTTTTTTTTTTAATTTAAAACCCTTACTTTCTGTCTTAGAATTAATACTGGGTATCGATTCCAAGGCAGAAGAGTGGCAAGGGCTAGGCAATGGGAGTCAAGTGACTTGCCTAGGATCACATAGCTTTGAAGTGTCTGAGGTCAGATTTGAACCTAGGACCTCCTGTATCTGGGCATGGCTCTCAATCCACTGAGCCACCCAGCTTCTCCTCATAATCTTTTTTGAATATTTCCTATCTCCTGAAATTTCTCATTCTAACTTAAGCCACTGCTCGTCTGGTGGCTTAATCATTCTTTTAGTAGGGTACCAGAAGATCAAAGCTTGATGATGATGGATGGGACTCGTGTTCAGGGAATTCTGGGAAGATTTCTTCCACTGAATCTTCTTGATTTCTCCCCTATATCCAGGCCTCTTGTGTCTCTTGAGATCTTGAGCAAATTTTTGTTTGAATGACCACAAGCAATATGAAAAGGGACATAACTGGGGCTCTCAGAGGTGGCTTCATGAAAGAGGCAGAACCATAGTGAGACCTGGAGAAGGCTACCAGGATGATGGACATTTAGATCATGTTATGAGAATCAGTTGAAGGAACTGTGGAGTTTTAGTCTAGAGAGAAAAGACTGGCCATCCCCCAAGCCTGAAGGCACTCCTACCTTACCTTATTCTCTTAAAATACTCATTTTTCTTCAAAACTCTACTAAAGAGATACAATACCTATTGCATGAGATCTTCCCTGATCCCATCCTCTCCCTCCTCCCTGACATTATAGTGCCTCCATTCAGAAAATTATCTTTATTTTGCATATAGTTATTTTGCAGTTTTTAAATACTACCTCTAAGCCCCCAATAAGATGTGTTTCCATATACATTGTATAAGAGAAGGATGGGTCGTATATGCAACTATAAATCTCTAATGTCATGCGTGTGTATTCATGTGTCTTTCTGATAAAATGTTAGACCCTTGAAGGCAAGAATGATTTCAGTTTGTCTTTGTATTCCATTTCCCTAGGCCAATGCTTCATGCATAGCAGTCACTTACTAAATAGTGACTGATCTTTAGCATTAAGGATTGAAAGGACAGTCATTCAAAATAGGAATTATAGTTGTCTTCTCTGTCCTAATGGGAAGCCCTAGGAGTCAGGGCAATAACTAAAGGGGGACAGATTATACCTCACTATAAGGGAGAACTTTCCAACAACTAGTTATCCAACAAGGAAAGGGAGTTTTCAACAAACTATTTTGCCCATGTAATGTAGTTGGCTCTGACACTCTTCTCTCTGGATCAGGTATGTGACATTTCCTCCTCTTCAAGTTCACAGGCACTGGAGGATCTGGAATGGCTCCTTAGAGTATTCTTTCTTCTCTCCCAATCACAGATATGGGCAGGGGGCCGACCAGATTTATTCAAAGGTCCCTTTTTGCTGTGGTTCTTTTCCAGAACAGGAGTTAGGTGAAGAGAGAACTTAGGAGAAAATTGCTAGAAGATGGAGAAATATAAGGAAAAAGCCTGTCAGATACAGGGCAGTGATATTTTCCATACACCATTAAAAATCCCTCTATCCCCATTCCACACTCTTCTACCATTATGTCTTGATCCTTCCTCTTGGACAAAGTGAGGCAAATCCATCTTCCAGATCTGAAATATCTGAAGATAGCTATCATTGTCCCAAGTTTTCTCTGCTTCAAGGTAAACACCCCCAATTTCTTCAGCTGATCCTAATATGATGGTGAAGATGTGCTTCATAAATTATGGAATATTATACAAATATAATGAGTTGTTTCTTTTTTCCACCTTAGACACTTATTAGCAATTATTATTATATAATTGTTATCTTATTAGCTGTGACCCTGGGCAAATCATTTAATCTCAGTCTGCCTCAGTTTCATAATCTGTTAAATGGTAATAACAATAGCACCAACTTCCCAGGATTGTTGTGAAGATCAAATGAGATAATATTTGTAAAGTGCTTAATGGCACACAGCAGGCACTTATATGAGTATTCCCTTCCCCTCTTCCTCTTCCTCCTCCTCCTCTTCCTCCTCCTCTTCATTTAATTTCTTTTCTCCTCTCTCTCCAATTCCCTCTTTATAACATTAGGTTTCTTTTCAATTTGAAAAAGTAGCCTGGAAAACCAGCAGGAGACAACATCATTTTATGAACCCCAAGTGGCATATTGATATCCAAATGCTTCTAAAAATCGAGGGGACATTATTAATATTGTAAGTAACTGGAAGGTAGGCACAGTGTTATTTGTTTTCTTTGTATCACTAAACACTGGGCATACAAGTTGGTACATAATGGGTACTTGATAAGTGTTTGTCACATCCAGTTGAGAGGATTAAATAAGTAAGACCTACCCTCTCCAAACAAGATGAGACAGGGGAACGTGACCACAAGAGACTATCAGAGAAAGAAATTTGAATTTAAAATACACACACAGAGGCATATGCACTATACACACAGGCACTCCTCCCCCATCCTCACACACACACACACACACACACACACACACACACACACACACAGATTTTTTAAACAGATCCAACCTGGGAGGAAATTGGTCTACAGAAAATGTGGGTCATGGCATGACTCTAGCATCTGGTTTCTTGATATCATGTGAGTCTCTTACTAGAGTAATATCAAAGAGTATATTAGCACCAGTGGGATTTGGGATTTCCATAGGGACTGTTCTTTGTTGTCAGACTCATAAGGCCATTTAATCTCTTTTATCAAATTGGACCTACTCTCTCTACTCACACAGATAGAAAGAGTTTCTCTGGTTTCATTTGTCAGAAAGCCATCTTTGGTGCCTGATTACATAGAGAGAATAAACCAGACACCTGGGGAAATATTTCAGTGTATTCGTAAATCAGCCACACAGCCCCCAGATTGGTTGCAATGGACCAAAGCTATTTTCCCAGTGAACCTGGGGAGGGAAGAGGCATCTGTAATTGGGGAAGTCTCCCTCCCCACATTTGACTAATCAATCAATCAATCAATCAATATTTCTTAAGAGCCTGCTATGTTTCAAGTACTGGGAACTCAAAAGAGTCAAACGATACTCTCATCTCTCAAGGAGCTCACAATGTATTGGAGGAGACCTGAACCAAACAAATGTTTACAAACAAGCTATTTATGGGACAAAGAGGAAATAAGCAAAAGAGAGAAATCACTAAAATTAACAGGGGTCGGGAGTCTTCCTGAAGAAGATCAGATTTAAGTTGGGATCCTTTATCTGTAATAAAAAAGGGTAATCTGTTTGGAAACTATTTCTTGTTGCAGTGATTAGATACTCTGGCAGGCTAGATAGCTGCTACTAGTATGAGGACACTTGAGGGCTGCCTAGTTAAAATGGGGATAGGTGTATTTTGAGAGATGCTGAGAGATACTGCTACAGGGGAATGCACTGGGGTTTGCCTATAATTTCTATTGATGACATATGGATCAATATTTTTCTCCTATCCTCTTCCTCCCTCACTCCCTCCCTTAACCACCCACTTTTTGAAGCCTTTGTATTCCCCCCCAGTGGACTATAATGATACTTTTTCCTTTCTCAGGTAAGGGGTTTATTGGGAAACAACATGATGTGAAACTGAGGTAAGAGGGATGAGGGTTTCCCTAATCTATAATAAGGGATAGGAGGAATTTGGGAAATCAGTCCAGTTATAGCTTGTGACTCTAGGACAGAGAGATGGAGGACAAGTGTTTAAAATCTTCTTTCTTCTTTTCTTCTCCACAAAACCACCAGGGTCTCTAAGCCTAATTTCAGAAGCCCCCCCCAAGGGTCCTTCAGCCTGGGACAGAAGCCAATAATATTAGTTCTCAGATTCTTCCCCCTTCAGCCAGGCTTGCCTCCTTTGGTTAGAAAAAACTCCAGAGAGCCAAAGTCTCCTTTTTTGGTCAATCACCTCCAGAGAGAGAGACAGAATCCTCTCCCCTGGCCAGCTTCATTTGCCTCCTCCTGGGAACATTCCATTTGGAACCTTCTCCTTGATTGACAGACAGGTCCCCGGCTTTGTTTCTTGCATAACCTGGCTTGCAAGTCTTCTCTCTCTCCATGCCTTTTCCACAGCTCTTAAAATTATTTAGAATGCAGATCAAAGCATACTATTTTCACTTTAGTTTATTTGTGTTTTTATATTGGGACTTTAGTTTTCTTTCAGAACAATGTTCAATATAGAAATATGTTTTGCATGATCATATCTGTTTAACCCAAACAAAATTGCTTATCATCTCTAGGAGGGAGGAAGGAAAGGAGGGAAAGAGATATTTGGATCCTAAAATTTCAGGAAATGTATTTTGAAAATTATTACATGTATTTGGGAAAATAAAATATTAAAAAAAGAAAAAAATATTTAGGATTTCCTCCCCCAGTGACCAAGTATTTATATGGGCTTTGTGTAAAAATGTCTACTACATTATACATTAAAATGTCTTGACATTATTATGAAAATAATTTTGACCTCACAGAAATCCCAAAAGGGTTTTGGGCACCTCCCAGAAGACCCCAGGCCACACTTTGAGAACCTCTCCCTAAACCAATGAAATGATAGGTATAGGAGACAAATAATAAATATGATACCACTTGTACTGCCAACATCACTGAAAAAAATGCTTTGTCAACTCTAACTCTCTGAAGAAATATGAGAAGTGATGGTTGGTACTGCCAGCAATTGTGCAGACACACTCTTAGAAATCACACTGTGAATATCCCCTCCCTTAATTTCTGACACATATGTGTGAAAATGAAATTCTGTCCTGTGAAATGCTGATGTAGCAAAGCAGGCTTCTTTTGTAGTTCAGGGTTTGTTTGGTTGGTTTTTTCATGGGGGGAGGGTGGCAGTTCCAGGATGCATTCCTCTTGGTTCTTTGGTGAGACCAAAACTTGTTTCTATTAAGAGATTGTGCAAGAGGATTCTGTACTTGGAAGTAGAGAGATGACCCAGGCGTTGAGTCCTCGTTCTGCTACTATTTTATCATATAACCTTAGGCAAGCTACTCCTTCTTTATCAGCATCATGAGGTTTCCACTTCTCAAAAGATGAGGGGATCAGACTGAGTGATCTCTAGGACTGCTTAGAGCTGAACAATTTTAAAGATGATGACAGCTCCTGAGATGAGTAAAGGCTAAAATCCTGGTACCCTAGATAGTGGAGTGAGTTTTTTTCCCCTCTTAACCTGGAAATGTTCCCAAATCTAGTAATCCATTTCATTTCATACTTTGCCTTCTCTAGCAAGGCTTGTAAAATGCTAGTTTAAGAGATGAATGTAAAATAACAAGATGGACTTGTGTATGCATGTCACATTTTCTTCAGTGCTGGTGATGTAGAACAACAATTCAATTTAAACTCATATTTCTTAGGTACTTACTATGTGTGATGTTCTGTCCAAGGTGCTGAATGACACAAATTTCTTTTATTTGTTAGATTGAGATATCATCTGTTACAATTTGTTATGTTTCTCTTCTGTGTTAGTCACTATGCTAGGCAATAAGGATACAAAAACAAAAGCCAGATAATCTCTGGCCTCAAGGGGCTGCCATTTTATCAGGATCATTGATTTAGAGCTAGGTGGCAACTTAGAGATCATGTCACCCAATCTCCTTATTTTATAGATGAGAAAATTGATGACCCCAACGGTTTTTAGATTTGCCTAAGATTACACTTCAGACCTAGAATCCAAATCTTCTGATTCCAAATCCAATCTTTATTTATCTTTAGCATGCTGCCAGGCCTAAACACAATTTAATTTGCTAAATATAATTTTAAAAATATTTATCAAAGCCCATATATATATATATATGGCATTGTAAGTACTGGGGCTACAAAGCTAAGTAAAAAAAAAAAAGATTCCTTGAAGGATCTTGAAGGATCTCGTCTTCTACCATATAGCTTGTCTTTCCAATCTTAAAATATATCACTTCTCTTCATGAACATCATAGCTCAGCCAAACTGGCAAATTTGCTGTTCTTCATGCATGACATTCTATCTTCCACCTCTGTGCTCTTGCATGGACCATTTCTATCTCCCTACATATCTTGAAGGCTCTAATTTCTTAGTTTCTTCTCCTATAATCCCTAGTTTCCTTAAAATCTCAAATCAAGTATCAATTCCTTTCCTAGATGTAAATGCCTTACTTCCCTCCCACCAATCATTTTGTATATATTTGGAATATATGTATATGTGTCCATGCTGTCTCCCTCAAGAAAACATAAGCCACTGATGGCAATGACTATTTAATTCTGGTCTTGTGCTACCTTATAGGCTTATGAGGATCAAATTAAATAGCTTAGGGTAAAAATGGCAAACCTTAAGATGCTATATAAATGTTAGCTCATTTTATTTTTATAATGTTTCTTCTTCTTTATTCTTCCTCTCTTTCCTCCCCCTCCTCTTCCTCCTTCTTTCCTATTCCCTCCCTACTTTTCCTCCTTCTTACCATCAAATCATTAAAACCAACACTTGCATATGGAAGATAGTAGAAGTAGAGGCTCAGAGGCTCACAAAGAAATAAAATGAGGTAGAATTGGAACATAGGTTTTCTGCCTTCCTATATAACATGCTTTCCATTAATCCCCACTGGTTCTTCTTATTTCCTCACTCTACTCTCTATGTGATTGGGGAAAGTTACTCTGGGATTCCCTGGACCTTAGTTGCCTTATCTTTAAATTGAAGAAGTTAGGCTAAATGGTCAACAAACTTTTGTTAGGCATTTACTATGTACCAGTTGCTAATATAAATACAAGGAAAGGCAAAAACATGGTTCTTTCCCACAGAGAGCTTACATTCCAGTAGAGGAAATAACATATAAATGTTGATGGCCTTTGAGGTTCCTCTCAGCATTCCATCTAGGATCTTTAGGATCTTTGATAAAATTTCCTTGATCCCCCTGCTGACTCCTGAGTGCTATTGGAATCAGTCATCTAACATAACATAAATAATTATCTCTCAGCATATTTGCATTCTTTTTTGAAGGAGGACATTGTGGTGATGACCCTGAGCAAAGAGATTAGTTTATGTTGCTTTAGCTTCTCTTAAAAAAATTCAGTTGTTGAGTTAATTGCTCTTTAAAGATTTGAACAAATTATCCTCCATGAAATTGGTGGGTTCTGTAAAAATTGACTTCTTGATAGTTGGCATAAGAGAGATGAATGAAATATCTTAGAATCTTCTAAGCCATAATTTCTTCTGTTAAAAACAATATGAAGTTCTGGAATTGGGCTAGGCCATCCAACATGGCAATTGCAACTTCCCAGGTATCTACAATCCACATGACACACTCATGTGACCAGGTAATAGGCCATAAGAAGATCTAGTTCTATAGGCTTGCTATGAACCAACCATGTGATGTAGCAAGCCCCCAAATTTGATTCAATTTTGTGCTGTAGTAATAAAAACATAACATTCAGCATGAGAGAGGTTATAGTTTGACTGTACTCTAAACTGCTCATCTCATATCTAGAGTATTGTGTCCATTGATGGGTAAATTTTAGATGGGTAATTAACAAGCTGGAGAAAATCTGGAGGAAGATGATCACATTGGTTAAAGAATATGAAACCATGCCAGAGGAGGATATGTTGAAGGAAGAGGAGATGTTAAGAGATGGTAAGAGGAGATGCCTTGAGAAAAGCAGATTGTAGGTGGTGGTGTAGAGATCACATCTATTTTCTTCCACCTAAAATATTATCATGTGAAGAAGGATTAGATTTTATTAGGTCCCAGAGAGTAAAACTAATAAAATGAGTAGAAATTGCATCATGAAACATTCCCTAACAGTCAGTGCAACCCAAAGATGGAAAGGACTTTCTTTTTTTAGATTGTAATTTATCTATCACTGGATATATTCCAGTAGTCTAAATTATCATTCCTCCAAATGTTGTGATGATGAGGTAAGGGAAGGAAGATTCCTGCTCAACTATGAGTTGGGCTAGTTCCCTGAGAATCTTTCTGATGAATCAATCAACACACATTTATTATGTTATTATATTTTATTTTCATTGTCACACAAAACATACTTCCATATTGGTCATTGTTTTCAGAGCACACACATACATAATTAAAACTCCAAAATAAAACCATAAATACACTGATGTGAAAGATGACCTCAACAGTTCTTTCTCTGGACATGGATAGCATTCCCAGACAACAGTCTTTCAGAATTGTCCCAGATCATTGCATTGCTGAGAGCAGCCAAATTTTCACAGATAATCATCCCACACAATATTGCTATTATTGTGTATAATGTTCTTCCAGTTCTGCCAACTTTTTCTGAAATCATCTTGTTTATCATTTCTTATAGCCCAATAGTATTCTGTCACCAACATGTACCACAATTTGTTAAGCCATTCCCCAATTGTTGGACATCCCTTCAATTTCTAATTCTTTGCCACTACAAAAAGAGTTAATAGAAATATTTTCATACAAATAAGTCATTTCCACTTTTTATTATCTCTTTGGGATACAGCCTCAGTATTGGTATTACCAGATCAAAGTGTACACTTGGTTTTAATGCCCTTTGGGCATAGTTCCAAATTGTCCTCCAGAATGTTTAGATCATTTAACAACTCCATCAACAATGTATTAGTATTCCAATTCTGCCACATCCCCTCCAACATTTACCACTTTCCTTTCCTGCCAGATTGGTCAATCTGTTCATTGTGAAGTGGTACCTCAGTGTTGTTTTAACTTGTATTTCTTTAATCAAGAGTGATTTAGAGCATTTTATATGATTATTGATGGCTTTGATTTCTTCATCTGAAAATTGCTTGTTCATATCCTTTGACCTTTTATCAATTGGGGAATGGCTTGTATTCTTATAAATTTGACTTAATTCTTTCTAAATTTGAGAAATTAGTCTTTTATCAGAGAAAGTTGTTATACATTTTTCTCAGTTTGTCATTTTTCTTCTAACTTTGCATATATTAGTTTTGACAAAAGCTTTTTAATTTAATATAATCAGAATGATTAATTTTATATCTTATAATACTCTATCACTTGTTTGGTCATAAAAACATGCATTTATTAAGCACTATTCTGTGCTAGGTGCTTAATATGCCTGGCAATTAGTAGGTACCCAATAAATGCTTTTTGAATTTAATTCAGGGATGACCTAATATCTCAAATTGGAACAAGCTATTTGGGAGGGGAATGGGTTGTGAAAGTGTGGGCAACTACATGATGCTCACCTACCTTTGGTGGACACTTTTATTCTGTGACTCCAAGAAGCTGTAACAAGGGCAGGAGTTATACGCTGGTAAAAATCATATTGGCAGGTTGACAGTAACTGACAGGTTCCATCAGCAAGTTTGGGGAGACTTCTACTCAAAGTATTTGAAGACTTCCATTGGTGGAATGGGTGGATGAGAACAATTTGTTCCAATGACCGTGAAGTCAGATGAAGCAAACTCAGGGGAGTGCTTACAACTTGATCAGATGTCAAAGATACCAAGGTCATCCACTGCATCCCACACCATTGCTATTCATCTCAACTTTGTCCTGCCACTGGACTTGGATGACTCTGGAAGTGAGAGTGAGGCTGAAGATTTTGTGCAGCTCCATCTCACTAAAATCTAACTTACAAGTAAGTCATCACCATCATGATGTCATTGATCCTCTTCAAAAATAAAGGATGAACAAGAACATGGCTTAGTCAAAGGGAATGACATCATACTAACAAATACATTGTACAATTGTGGCTATGGATTTTTGAGGGATCTCATGGGTGTGCCTGTACTAAATTACTAAGCTTCCCAAGAGCCTGCTATATTGTGTTCCAATCATGTTTTCCTCTATTCAGTGGATTTGATTTTAATAGAAGCATTTTCAAGTTTAGCACATAGAGGATAAGACAGGACCTAAATTCTGGCCATGGGCTCTTTTCCCAAGTATGAGCTCAGAGAAAGCCACTTTTGCTTATTAGTTCAGCATTTCAGTCCCTGGGAACCAAAATAGAATTATAATGAAAAGGAGGGGAAAAAAGAACCATTCAAAGTATAGATCTCCCATTTAATTGAAATTGAAAGAAGCAGGGGCACATGGGGCATTACGATCTATAAGGAAAATGCTTAGAGGTTGCCTGGAGCCCAGACTTACATCTTTCTTCTAAAATCACCCACAATCTAAAAGTGGAAAAACGAACACCCTTGTGTTGTGGGAAGATGCTTTTATATGTGTGAAGATGCACATCTATAAAATTTACTCTCCCGGCTGTGTATCTATAGATGGATGCACAGAAACCCTTGAATAAAAAATGCACAGATTGTAGGAACATTTGATTTAAATATTTGGCTCTGTTGTCACCCTCCCTCTCCCTTCCTACCTCACCCCACGCTGCACCAACCACACACATACACAAATACTTCCCTTCCATCTGACTGGAGTTATCAGTGATGCTTCATGGTGTAGTAGAAAAATAATGACAATGTTTTAGGTGTCAAAGCTATGAGTTCAAGCCCTGACTCCACTGCTTACTAGCTATATGACTTTGGATAAGTCACTTCCTCTAAATATGAATCTCAGTTTCCTCATTTAAAAAATGAAAATAGCCTGTAAGCCCCCTTGTAGCTCTTTATCTATAACTATTTGCTTTCTAAAATGAGTAGAGATGATTACATGAATTTTTTTTCTAGCTCTTTAAATTTTTTAAATTTAATTTTTGAATTTTTTCCATGGCTTCATGATTCTTGTTGTCTCCCTTCCCTCCTTTCTCCCCACTCCCAGAGTTGACAAGCAATTTCACTGGGCTATACATATATTATCACTCAACTCCTATTTCCATATTATTCATTTTTAACAGAGTAATCTTTTGAAACCAAAACCCCAAATCATATACCAAAATAAACAAGGTTTTCTTCTGTATTTCTACTCCCACAGTTCTTTCTCTAGATGTGGATAGCATTCTTTCTCATAAGTTCCTTATAATTGCCCTGGATCATTGCATTGCTTTTTAAAAATACCTTTACCTTCTGTCTTGGAATCAATACTGTGTATTGGTTCCAAGGCAGAAGAGTGGTAAGGGCTAGGCAATAGGGGTTAAGTGACTCATCCAGGGTCATACAGCTGGGAAGTATCTGAGACCAGATTTGAACCTAGGACCTCCTGGCTCTCAATCTACTGAGATACCCAGCTGCCCCCCCCGCCCCATTGCATTGCTTTTAGTAGCAAAGTCAATTACATTTGACTGCCCCACAATGTTTCATTACTGTGTATAATTTTTCCTGGTTCTGCTTATTTCACTCAGCATCAGTTCATGGAGGTCTTCCCAGTTCATATAGAAATCAAGCAGTTCCTCAGTTCTTATAACACAATAGTATTCTATCACCATCACATACCACAATTTGTTCAGCCATTCCCCAGTGCAGGGACATCCCCTCATTTTCCATCTTTTTGCCTCCACCAAAAGCATGACTATAAATAGTTTAGATAAATTTTTAATGTTTCCTCCATTGTTCAGTTCTGTGATTTTGCCTCAAAACCCCAACAAAACCTAAAGGAAGTTTTCTGACTTAGGATGGACTAAGTGAAAATGTCCTGAACTCATTTCTGTGAAAAATCTTGAGCTAGCTTCCTTGACAGAGACATTCTCGAGAGAGAGCTTCTAGGGAAGACTCACTGAGACTTCAGCAAAGTCCTGCCCTGGTGCCTCCTAGTGCAGAGGTGGCTTTGTTCTCAAGATCCTTCTAAGAGGGGCCAAGCTTTTTGGTTGCTCTATCAAATTGGAAATGAATTTTGGGATTGGAGCTAGTGAGAGACTGTATACCTCTCAATGAGGACCAATAGAGGAGAGGGTTATCACTACTCTGGCTATCTGGGAATCAGTTTTTCAGCCACAATCACTCTCAAAGACTCATAAAAGGATTTCAATTTATATTAGTGGAAGGAATATCCACTTGGGAGTGGAAATTCAAATACTCCTAGTATTTCCATGTAGATGATCTGCGGGACACTGGCTCAAAGGTCAGGCCAGCTCTTGGTTTGAGCTTGCTGGTACAGGAAGGGTTAATTTGTACCCCAGTGGAGGTAATGCTACAAGTGGACACGAGAGGGCAGCCCTGAGTTAGAAAGATATTTAAAGTCGTTTTTGAGCTTTTGGTGGGCTAATCGTATTTAAAGCCATCACAATTTATGGCTCAGCTGTCAGATCAGCTATCTCATTGGAGCTTGTTTGTACCTCTTGGGCTAGCTGTCCACAACCCCCAGTTCTTTCTACACTTTATGACCACCCATCTCCTTTCTCAGTCATATATGTCCAGTGTATTTTGGCTGAGTCAGTTTCTCTATTCTTTGGCAGAGATGTAGGAGAAAAGAGGCAGAGAAGGAGGTGAGGGAAGAGAGAATAATAATTCATAGTCCAATAACTTTTAAAAAGATCATGAAGATAGCAGCAATGCAATAATCCAGGACAATTCTGAGGGACTTATGAGAAAGATGCTTTCCACATCCAGAGGAAGAACTGTGGGAGCAGAAACACAGAAGAAAAACAACTGCTTGATCACATGGGTCGAAGGGGACATGATTGGGGATGCAGACTCTAAATGATCACCCTAATACAAATATCAATAATATGGAAATAGGCCTTGATCAATGACACAAGTAAAACCCAGTGGAATTGCTCATTGGCTATGGGAGGGGGGTGGGAGGAGGATGGAAAGAACATGAATCATGTAACCATGGAAAAAGATTCTAAATTAATTAAATAAATAAAATGAAAAATGAAAAAAAGATTCTAAAGAGACTGTCCTACAATAAATAGGTAGCTAAGCAAGATCAAAGCATCATCTTGATCAGAAGTTAAGAGATGGGAAGGACTTTAGAAAGTTATTCCAACTCCCTCATTTTATAGGCAATGGATGGAATGGAGACCAAGGAAATTAAGTGATCCAGATCTTCTGAGTTTAGATAGATGACTCTTTACAATACCTCCTTTTTAGAAAGCTGAGGACATAAAGGTAGTTGACATTCTTCAGTTCATTTTACAGATGAGGAGATTGAGGCAAATAAGGTTAAGTGATGGATATAAGCCTCAAACCCAGATCTCCTGACTATGAATGAGTCAATGATGTCAGCCACTGTATCATTCAGTCTCTACAGGGCCATAGGATCAGAAATTTAGTCTAATACCCTCAGTTTGCAAATGAGGAAACTTGAGTCCCAGAGAATTGTTGACTTGCCCAAAGACTTGCAGCTAAGTGGCAGAGGTGGGGTTTGTACCGCATTTCTTTGAGTCCAAAATTATTATTATTTTTTAGTATTTAGTACCTTTAATCATTTACAACCCTACTTAAAAATCAGTCATTCAATGAACATTTAAAAAGCACATACCATGTTTTAGGCTGCATTATTTGATGAGGTTAAAAAGACAAAACAAAAATTCCTGTCCTTAAGGATCTCATGTTCTATTATGGCAGAGATCATGTGCACCTATTAATATGTGCAGGTTAGTGGCACAGTCGATGGAGTGCTAGGGCAGGAATCAGGACCATCTGAGCCCAGTTCCAGCCTTGAACAATTGTTAGCTATGTGACCCTGGTCAAGTCACAACTTGTGCCTGCCTCATGTGTAAAATGGGGATAATCATAGCACCTACCTCCCAGGGTTGTTGTAAAGATCAAATGAAATAATAATTGTAAATCATTTAGCATAATATGTGGCACATAGTAGGCCCTATAAAATGTATTTTTATTTACAAAATAATAGGTTATTTGGGGCTGAAAGACATTAGCACCTAATGGAACTCAGAAAAAGGCTTTATATAGAAGGTACTACATGAGTTCAGTTTGAAAGAAATAAAAGATTCTAAGAAACACATGGAAATTATTATTATATGTGGTTGGGAAAATTTAAATATTTTTAAAATAAAAAATAAACACATGTAAAGAGGGGGAGCATTTCAATTTTAGGAGGGAGTCTGTGCAGATGCACATAGATGGGAGATGGAGAATCATATAAGAAGAGAATATGGCCAGTTTGAATAAAAGGGAATAAATGATGTTTATCAAGGCTAGAAAAAGAAATTTTAGTTTGGGTTGTGAATGTCTTTTATTGCTAAATGAGAGTTTATAATTGATCTGGAAATAGGGAGTGACAGAAGTTTATTGAGTATGAGAGTAATAGTATCAGTCCTGGGGAAGTAAGAAAATTACTTTGGCATCATGTCGAGCAGAGGGATCAAACATAGGCTGCATGAAGCCCACAGTACTCCCAAGTGTTGTCCAAATCAGATTAAGATTGGTAAATTGGTAAACATTTAACAAACAAAATGAAAATGCAATGAAAAATTAAATATGTCACTTTATAATATGTCAATATGTGATTTTTGAAACCAATACAATCCTGCGTATTGTCTAGTGGTTCCCCAGTTCAATTTGCATTTGACAATTCTTGTGTAGGGGAAGGAGTAGAGGAGGTGGAAATGGAAGTAATGTCACCAAATTGGAGGTTACTTCAATAATCCAGGAAAAGAGAACATTAATAAGGGTGGTAGCCATATGACTAGGAAGGAGTAGGATATTCCAGGTGCATTGGTAGAAATGACAAGATTTAGTACCCAATTGGATATGGGGAGGAGTGAGTGAGAGTAGAGTCTAGAATGACCCTTTGGGTTTCAAATCTGAGAGACAAAAGGGATAGTTGAGCCTGAATTCAGAATAGGGGTGAGTTACCAGAGGTAGATAATTAGTTCTTGACACATTGAGTTTGATATACTATTGGACATCCAGTGTGAAATATCCAATAGTCAACGATTCAGGATGGAAACTCATCCCAGAGATTCAGGCTAGCTCTATACATCTAGGAATTATCTTTATAGAGATGGAACAATAAATATAGCTACCTATGAGAGCTAATAAACCCACCATATGAGAAATTAAAGAAAACTAGGTAAAAAGGAATGAAGATAGTCTTGAGGGAGTCTTACAGAAGGCATGATATAAAGATCATATATCAGAAAAGGAAACTGAGAATTCAAATGGATAGGAAGACAACAAGGAGAGAAGAAAAAACTCATAGAAAAGAAAGTATCCAGTAGAGATCCAGAAAGGGAGGTCACCAGCATTAAATGCTGCAGAGAGGATTTTTAAAATGAAGAATGGGAAAAAAAGAATCCTCAGTATATTTTTTCTTGCTGAATGAACCCTAGAAAAGGACATTGATGGTATGGAATATATGGTTCCAGGGAAAAGAAAGCAAATGGAGAGTGAGTGCTCAAATCGATCCCCAAGATATGGTATCAGGGAGAAAGCATATTTGGTATCTAATATGTTAGGTCTTTGAATCCTTGAAAACAAAAAAGCATTTTAGTCAAGAATGCCAAGAGAATTAGTAACCTACATTCAGATTTGGAGATCAGGAAAGTTTAAACAAGAAAAGGGAAGAACTCTTACAGCCCCACTAGCCTGAGGGAAGTGGTTCCCAAAATTGGCTTCCAGAAGATGAGTCCTTGAAAAACTCCAATCTTATGACGTCATTCTTACAGATGAGGCTGAGGAGTAACTGAGGTGGAGATAGGTAAGGAAGAAAGAGGCACAGTTATTGAGGGCCATTCTTGACTACCAAAGAAGGAAGATTGAGACAAAAAGAGGAAAGACCATGGTTCCAGGGAGTGTCAAGCCTAGACTTCAAGAAAACCCCAAACTGGCATTAGAATCCCAAACCAGGTTATCAAGGCTGTCAGAATCATCATCATCAGCATCATCATCATCATGTCAGAATCATAGAAAGACAACAGGATGAGGGAATTGCAGAATTGTTTCAGAGCTGCATGGACTGCCTCTGCCTTTTTTGAAGGACTGTTTTTGGTGGTCTGTTAGTTGTGGGCTGCTTGAGGTGACCCTGAGAGTCAGCCTCCTATTTCCTTGAAGGGAAACCCAGAAGTACTTGTTCTGCTGTCAAGTCACTGAGGAGCTGCAGCCTCCCCTTCCCCATTTTACCACCCTTTCCATTCTTGGCACATCATATTTGCTTTGCCAGGGGTAAAAATGATGATCTGTTGCCTCTCCTTTGGGATGGCTTGGCGGACATCCAGATTGTAAGATCTATATTTTTGGTAGATAAATCTTGGGTGTAAAGAAATCAATTCTGCTGTGTCACAGTCTTAAAGCCACCTCTGTGGCCTCATTGTAAATACCCTTTAATCTCTCAGGGCTGGTTCAGTTATTTAGCAAAGAGGCTGACAATTTAGAAATGTAAGTAAGTATGTGGAGTGGCCACAAAATGATTGTTCCAATCCAAACAAAGGACCTGAAATCGATAACTGCAGAAGCTGGAAGGGACTTCAGAACATAGAGAGAGCTGAGAGTAACCTCATAATGCAGAATGGAGAATGTTAGACTGTACAATGCTGAATGTCAGATCTGGAAGGGACCTCAGGGCACAGAATTTCAGAACTGTGAAAGGTATTAGAACATGAAAGATTGGACTGTATGGCATGAAATACCAGAGCAAGAAGTGATCTTTGAAGGGAACAAGTTTTTATTAAGCACCCACTATGTGCCAGGCACTGTGTTGTTTCTGAATCAGTTTGTAATGTCCAACTCTTCCTGACCCCGATTTGAGGTTTTCTTGGTGAAGATATTGGAATGGCTTGCCATTCTCTAGTTCATTTTATAGATGAGGAGACTGAGGCAAACAGGGTTAAGTGACATGCACAGGATCATATAGTTAATATATGTCTGAGGCTGGATTTGAATTCAGGACATGAGTCTTGTTCACCATAATCTCAGTGCTCTATCCACTGTGCCACCTCGCTGCCCCAAGATACTGTGTGGCACATTTAAAAAATATCATCATAGTTGAGGACCTGGAAGATGCTCTATATTCAAAGATATTTTTATTTTCCCAATTATATGTAATAACAATTTTCAGCATATATTTTCAGAAATCTAAGATCCAAATTGTTTCCCGCCATCTCTTCCCTCCCCATTCTCAGAGATGGTAAGTAATTTGATCTGTATTTTACCCATATTACAATGGAAAACATACTGCCATATTGGTCAGTGTTGTAAGACAACAGTCGTATAAAACCAAAACCCCCAATAAAACTGGAAATAAACTATTATGTTAGCTAGTAGGCTTTGTTCTGCCTCTGACTCCAACAGCTCTTGCATTCTTTGTCCTCAGGCTTTCATAACTGTCTTGGATCATCGTATTGCTGAGAGTAGCTAAGTCTTTCACAGATCATCATTGTGCAATATTGCTCTTACTTTGTACGGTATTGTACCAGTTCTGTTTATTTTGCTCTGCATCAATTCATTCATGTCTTTCCAGATTTTCCTGAAATCTTCCTGCTCATCATTTCTTAGAACACAATAAAATTCCATCACAATGTGTTCAGCCACTCCCCAGTGGATGGACATCCCCTCAGTTTACAATTCTTCACCACCACAAAAAGAGCTGCTAGAAATATTTCCATACCAGTTGGTCCTTTCCTCTTTTTTATTATCTCTTTGGTATACATTCATTAGTGGTATTACAGGACCAAAGGGTGTATGTGGTTTTATAGCCCTTTGGGCAGAGTTCTGAATTGCCCCCTGGAAGATACTCTAGAACACATAATACTAAAACCTAGCATATAAGAGCTGGGAAGGGCTTTAGGTCATAAAATGCTAGAATTAAAAGGACCATGAGATATCTAATTCAACAACTCTACTTCATTTTTATAGAGGGGAAACTGAGGTCTCTAAATGAAAGGTACATGTCCAAGGTTATGTAAGAGTCAGGAGTAGAACCTAGGCTTCAGAGCTCTTGCTGTTGCCCCAGAACCCTAGTTAAGGCTCTCTTCATTTATTTTTCTCCTGGGCTACTACAATTGCCTCCTAATTGGTCTCCTTTTGCCTTTAAGTCTCTCCTCTTGATTTCATCCTCCACTTTGCCACTAAAGGGATTTTCCTTAAGGCTGATGAGGTCACTCACCTACTCACTAAACTCCAGGAGCTTCCAATTGTCCTCAAGGCCAAATACAAACTGCTTCATTGGGCATCTAATTCAGACAATAAGCTTTATTATGAATTTATGTGCCTGGCACTGTACTAAGCTTTGGGCATACAAATTCATTCAAGAAGAAGGGAAGAAATCTTCTGCCCCCAAAGAGATTTGAAGCCCTTTGCAACCTCACTTTCTATCCTTATTTATTAATGCCTCTCCTTCTTGTACTCACTCAGTGGCCCAGCCACATTTCTTCCAACAGCTCTTCAGACCCATGCAAGAACAATTCTAAAATGGGTAGGAAATCAAGGCTTGATATTATCGCCAAGAGGAAGAGGGATGATTGATGACTTTTTGCCAAGTTGAAATCAGAAAGGATTTCCTTCTGCTTATTTCCTTTGTATGAGGTAAATATCTGCATAGAGAAGAACATGACTTCTGCTGAAAAACTGTGTTAACGAGTGGTCATGATCTATCGATCAGTTGTTCTTTGTATTTCTTTTTTTTTTAAACCCTTACCTTCCATCTTGGAGTCAATACTGTGTATTGGTTCCAAGGCAAAAGAATGGTAAAAGCTAGGCAATGGGGGTCAAGTGACTTGCCCACAGCTAGGAAGTATCTGAGGCTAGATTTGAACCCAGGACCTCCTGTCTCTAGGCCTGGCTCTCAATCCACTGAGATACCCAGCTGCTCCCTGTATTTCTTGATTAAAAAACATTAAGAAGTTCTATTACTTGACCAGTTGCCTTGGTGAAAGACTGGTCTGATTCATCATTTAAGATACCCATGAAGATTTGCTAAAATAATAAATAATATTCACCTCACTCTCAAGTACAATTTTTTTATTACTGTTGAATAAAAAAAGTTAAACATTTAAAAATCTCTCATTTAAAAATGTCTGTTTATGCCTTATAATGTCTATGTTTGTGTATGTTTTCTAATATGGGCCTGGGATAGGGTGTGGATCTGTGATTTCATTGGAGCAGGGTACTTACAGATCAGAAAACTCCCTTTGTACCCAATCTGCAACTCAGGATCTAAGAAAGTTGTCTGGGTGCCCTGAGAGATGAAGAGACAAGGCTAAGATCACACAGATGCCTTGAGTCTGAGGCAGGACTTGCACCCAAGTCTTCTAGAATTCCAGGCGGATTTTCTATTCCCTGTGCAACATTGTCTTTTTTATATTTTATTTTGGTCATATTATATTCATACAATGTACTTGTATTATTATCTACAATTATGCTTTTTCACTGATAAGGCTAGATATGATTTTAAAAATGGAAATTGCTTGATGAGCTCATTTCTAGGGTCCCTTTCAGGCTTAGTTCCTAGGATCCCAAGAAATCAGACTATGAGAAAGGAAATGCTAATTAAAAAAATACCATCCCCTCATGATACTATGGGATGGTATAAGAAATTAATTGGGAATTTGGGGAGAGCTTTGCGGAAGTGACAGATGATACACAAGCAGACAAACAGCCAATGTTTAAAAAATCAGAAAAGCTTACTGAACCCCAAATTTCCAATAAAGTACTATAAGTGAAAAAGAATGAATTCAGCCTTTTCTGGTATTAAGGGAAGATCAAAGCATTTCATGTGGATTTTCCAGACCACAGGGGCACTGAGCCCCTAACCCCCGCAGTGTGGAAGGGCTTGTCCCAGGGCTGGCACTGCTCTGAGGGATTTGGGGTCATTGCCCCATTTGGAGAGGCCTGAGCCCAGATCAGAAGTCTTGTTTTGTTCCATTCCCAGGTGGAGGTGTGCGGGAATATAAGCAGATCAGGGTGGCCTCAGACTTTTGAGAAATGCACAAATCCTTTGTTCTTAGGAGAGCAATTCCTCCTCTCAGACCTTAGTCTGCAGCCTCAACCTTTGGGTTGTGTTGAATCAGTAGAGAGAAGTTGCCCAGCAGCTTCCAGAATTCCTTTGTTCCTACCTTTGGTTGAGAAAGTTGTTCATCAACAGCAGGCCACTCCATGATGGCATTAAGATCAGAGAAAAGAGACGATCGACACTTAGCCTGTCCCATTGATGTAAAAAGTGGCACGGCATCCTTCTTCTAAATGTTTGTGGCCGCCATCACTATTTCTGGGGAAGCGTTTCTACCCAATCCTGGCCTAGGGCCCTGTTTCGGAATCCTCTCTTCCAAGGAGTAGCAAACCAAGCACTCAGCCCCTGCCAGAGGAGAGCCGTCCAAGTGCAGCTTTTAATTTTCATCTTTTAAAAGGTTTTCTGTCTTTTCAATAATTGCTTCGGAGAAGCTACCATTTGTGGGAGCTACAAAGAGGCAATTGAGGTTGGAGGTTTTTGTAACTGTGTGGGATTGAACGTTGATAACCCTCCAACCCAGTGCATACACCGGGACTTTTTGTTCTTCTGATTTAATTAAAATTTTTCTCAACCAACTGATGTGGATCTGGGCGGAATTTGAATCTGAGGAAATGAGAAATCGCTCAGTACAAACTATCCTCTCTCTAAAGGAAGCAGTTTTCTGCGGAATTGTCAGGGAATGATGGGAGGGAATGAAAAGCATTAGGGTGTTGATTTTTATATTAAGTTTATATAAAGTGAGATGAGTTTCCACTGGCTGACAGGCAGAGATATTTATCTTGATTTTGGGGATTTCCAAGCACAAAGGAGACTATATTATTGTAATCCTGGAAATATTTCTGGGGAATACATGAGAGGGTAAATGAAGGGTTGGTTGGGCAACCCCCTCCCCTGTCATCCCTCCACCCTCCAAAGAATCCTGGGCAAGCAAGATTTCACAATTAGAAAGGAACTCAGAAGGAGGGAGGCTGGCATCATGGCACAAAGGATGGAACATGGAAGATCAAGGACTTGGGTTCAAATTTCAGCTGTACTTCTTACTACCTGACTAACTTTAGACAAGTCACTTGACCTCTCAGGTACCTTGCCACCCCATTTTTAACATTAGAAGGCTAAGAACCAGAGGGATGAAGCAATTTGCCCAAAGTTACACAGATTTCTAGAAAAAAAAATAATAAAATAGATAATCCATTGGTTAAATTGATTTTTAAAAAAGAAAGGAGAAAACCAAACGACCAGAATCAAAAATGCAAAGGGTGATTGCACCACCAATGAAGATGAAATTAAAGCAATTATTAGGAGTTATTTTGGCCAATTATATGCCAGTAAAACTGACAATTTAAGTGAAATGGATGAATACTCTGAAAGTTACCCAGCGATTAAGTATTTGAGGTGGGGAAGTCCAAGACTAAATCCTCCAGCTCTAACTAGATAAGGCATTTATTAAGTACTTTACATGTGCCAGGCATTGTGCTAAACACTGAGAATTCAAATAGAAGGCAAGGCTGCATTTATGCTCAGTGTTTACATTCTAATGGGGGATGGCAATGCAAGTGAAGGATATGAAAAGCTTCAGTCAAGGTAAGGTGCAAAAGTCCAGACAGTCAAGAGCAAAGCCAGAATACAATGAGTCCTGGGTATATCCTCAAATGGGAAGAAGAGGAGGAAGACCACAGGGGAAAGTTACAAGTGCTATTCATCAGGCCACACTATATGTCTATGGCATATTTTATCTTACCCCTTCATATTAAAGAAGAGGAAATTGAGGCACAGAGAGGCTAAATGATTTTACCCAAAGTTACTCAGTTGGCAGATAGCTTTCATAGGGTCATAGGATTTTAGAGATGTTAAGGACTTGGTATGATTCTGAATTAAACTTAAATTAAATTAAAATTAAATTAAATTCTTACTCTAAATTTACTGGTTTGGGGCACTGTATCAACTGCTCCTCAGCTCCACTGGTTCCCAGGCATTTCCCTGGCCAATGTGTCCTTTATTGCATAGCCAATGAAGCTCTGCTTACCCTATCAGGAGGGAAGCTTAGCTTGAAGCCTTTGAACCCCTAGGCTTGAAATCATAGCCTCCCTGTCCCCCACCCCCAGAAGATCATTCTGTATGGAAAGTAGGGTGGAAAGAACCAAACTAATATCTAAGATGGATCTTGCAATCAGAGAGTCCTTATTTGTAACCAAGGAAAAAATAAAGGAAGACAAGTCAGCATGATGACCATATATGATAGTATAGGGAATCTTCCATAGCCATACTTCCCTAAAACAATTCAAGACAAAGATGGCAGTGTAATTCTTCTCTAATAAGAATGAGAGAATTTGAGAATTTGACGAAACCTTGGTGGCCATCTAGTATAGCCCACACTCCAAAGGAATCCCCCTATAATATGCCTAATAAGTGGTTTGCCTTACAATCTTTTATGATTCTGGAATCTTAACAGAGCTCATGTGCCATCCAGTGATACAGACCCACCATTATCCATGCTCATACTTTCTTGCCTTGAGTTGCTTTTATTCTCATTGTTCCATGAATAGGATCTGTGAAAAGTGCTGATGGGCTTTCTCAGCTTCTTCCCACTTCTCTCTGAAAGAATTCTTAGCTTTCTCCAAGACTCAGCTCATGGACCAACTCCTACTCAAAACCTTCCCTTGCTCTATTCTTGAAAGATGATGCATCAACTCACTTGCCTCTGTGTTGCATCCCTTAAGTGGATCTTAAGTTTCTGAAGGTTGGGGACTGTCTTCCACTGAGTATTTGTGTCTTCGGTACATAACTTGATGCCTGGTACATTGTAAGTGTAATGGGAATGCTAGTTAGATTGGATGGGGATTCCATGAGGCCATCTGTCATCCCTCATTTTCCCTACATGCTGGCCCTCCTCCTTTTCTAGTCACATATCTCTTGCATTGTCCACCCAGTGATAGTATTCTAGCATCAAAATAGAAATCAAAAACCTGAGGTGAGTTAAGGGCCATCCAAGATTCTGTCTAATATTTCTGAATAACCTGTGTAGAGTATATATATATTATATGTATATATTACATATATATTCTTCAAACTTTATATAGTAATTCTATATATAGTAACATATAATATAATAACACAGCAATACTTCAAGATTTACAGAGCAGGTTACAGACATTATCTCATTTGGTCCTCATAACAACCTTCTAAATGCAATTCTATGATCCTCTCTATTTTATAAATGAGGAAACCAGGCCTGATAGAAGATCAAAGGGCCATAGTATTGGATCTTAAAGGGCCTTAGAAACCATTAAGTCCAACTCCCTTTGCTTCACATGTGAGGAAAAAGAATCCTAGAAGGGTTAAATAGCTAACATTTATATAGGGTTTACTATACACCAAACACTGTGCTAAGAACTCTACAACTATTTTTTATTTGGTCCTCACATTTGGGAGGTAGGTGCTATTATTATCCCTATTGCACAGAGGAGGAAACTAAGGCAAAGGTTGAGTGACTATACCAGGATCACACAGATAATAAGTATATGAGGCTGGATTTGAACTCAGATGATTCTGAGTTTAAGTCCAGAATTCTCTCCATTGTGAGATCTAGCTGCCCATGTGTCTTGTGCCAATGTCATGCCTTGTGATAGGCATTGGAGATAAAGATAAAACAAGTATTTGTTTAGCTTCATGAATGTTTTCCCAGTAGAATGTAGACTCCTTGAGGGCAGGAGCCATTTTTATTTCTGTCTTTGCATTTCTAATGTTAGCATTGTACATGATCCACTGTGAGTGCCTTTTAATTGGTATTTGTTGGCTGAGTGAATGCCAGTTTTGATAACAGCTGCTGGCCAGATTAATACCTAGGCATTATCTCATGCCTCTAAGTGCCATTTTATAACCTTTATTTGACAAAGCACTCACATAGTGTTCTAAGGTTTATAAGGCATTTTGCATAATTATCTCATTTGACCCTCCAAATATCCTGGTGATGTAGGTCCTTACTATAGTTATTTCCATTTTACAGATCAGAAAATTGATGTAGAGAAAGGCTAAGTGATTTGAGTAGTTTCAAAACAGCTAAGTAAACACCTGAGTCAAGATTCAAATTCTGGTCATCTTAACTCCAATCCCTATCCTCTAGCTATCATGCCACCTAAGGTCTCTGATAAAACCATGGGTAGGATGGGAAACACTAGATTCATAATAAAAAACCTGGGTGTCAATAGGATCTCTGTCATTTGTTACCTGGGAGACCTTGGATAAGTCCCTTACCCACTTTGGATTTCAGCTTCCTCTTGTGGAGCAGCTGATCTTGAAAACTCCTAGCTTGGTCCACATGCCTCTGATTCTATAGTTGGTTTTTCCCTTGCTTCGTTGGTTCTTACCCTCCCCAGTTTGTGTCAATCATCATTCCTCTTTTCACTGAACCAGAGGTCTCCCCTGTGGGTAGCATTTGGGACCCTTAAATAAGCTCTCAGCTTGAGCTAAGTGATTTGAGTTTGATTCAGTCCTTGACTATTTGCATTGGAAAACAGCTACTTAGCACATTTGCTGATGACTTTTCATAAGGTAGTGTTTTTCCCCTCTTCCTTCTTAGCCCTCAGGTTCTCAGCATATGATACGACAATGTTTTTGCTAGAAATTTGCAAGTGCTGCTGGGGACTTCTCAAGTGAGCCTAGCACATGAAGAATGTTCCACAACAAATGATATTAATTGTTTTACTTGTCTTAAATGCTTTAAAGGGAGGAATACCAACCTGCTTTGCACCACATCCATAGGTTTGGAATGGATGCCTGCGGCATTTCATGAGCTAAGGGGTAGGTGGACAGCTGAGATCACCAAACTTGGGAGGTAGAAGGGAGCTCATTGGCTGCCCTTCTACTCTAATCCATCCCAAAGGCATGCCCTCTTCAATATACCTGAAAAATAGTCTGTTAAAAGGTCTCCAGTAAGTGGGAACACACCAACTCTTAGGGTGGCCCACTCTACTCTAGGAAATGTCAAAATTAAAATTAATGTGCAATAACTTCAAATATTATATTTTATAAGATTTGGTAATAATAATTATAAATAAAGGAATAAAAAGGTAACAAAATAAAACCACATGGCCATGGCTAATGTACCTGCTCAAACAGCTTGCTCCACCAATGTGCCGATCCAGGAAGGAACAAGAGCTAGCCATGGAAGATCACCCTATTTATCTCCTGTCTATGTCAGTCTGTAATGACAGGAAGTCAGTGGGCTCTTGGGAAATGTAGTTCAAAGGCACAAGATTTCCAATTTCACAGAAAGCACTCACTGTTAAGAAGTTTGTTTGCTTTTGGTTTTTGGTTTTCTCCTGACACTCCGTCTAAACTAGCCTCTTTGTGATGCCAACCCATTGCTATTGGTTCTGTCCCCTGGAATCAAATAATCCCCATTAAATATCAACCACACATGCCAAATACTTGAAGCAAGTCATCAGGTCACCTTGTGAGTCTTCTCTCTTCCAAACTAATCCTGTCCAATTCCTCTAGCTAGGAATAGGAAGGTGCTGGTTAAAATCCATATTCTGCCATTAACAGATCTCATTTGGAGTATCACTTCCAGTTCTGTGCACTATGGCTTAGGAATAAGCTAGAAGGGTTCTAAACTACTTTTTCTCTGTGCTATAGACCCATTTAGCAGTCTGTTCAGCTAGATGAACCCTTCATCGAATAATGTTTTTTGAAAGCATAAAAAGGTACTGAATTATAAAGAAAAACAATTAAGTCAAAATATTGCTATTATACGTAACAAAAATAAAAGAAATTTCTGAATACAGAAGTTAAAAATCCCTAAGCTAAGGAGTATATGAAGAAGGAAACTAGGATGGAATGGGACCTTGAATCCATGCTACACAGGAATTGGCTGAAGGGACTGGAGACGTTTAGCCTGGAGAGGACAATGATTTTGAGCTTGGCTGGGCCAGTTAATGGACGGCTCAACTCATCCTCCAACTGTTCTTTCACAAAGTCAGCCTCGATGACTGAGAATGGGAGTTCCCCTTCATCCTAGGCAAACACCAACCTCAACGTCTCTCTAGTTCCCTCCACTCAATGGCATGTTCAGGTACCATTCTCACACCACTTAATTACAAAATTTTAATGGCAACTTCAGGGAAATTTTACCATTTGGCACAAAGCTTTAGTGAGGTGGAAAACAGTGGAAGCTAAATGCCAAGAATAAAGCGAATCGCCCTTTAAGTAGATATGTTTTAGTTCAATGAGCCAAACAGCTGTATTAATTAAAAGCTACTTTAGGGCCTTTTTATACACTTAACTAGAACAAACATGAGAGGCTGGCCTCATGGGGCTATGTGTGAGGAGACCTCCAGCACAGGCGAACATGGGGGGTTATTTTTAGAACTGAATGCCTCTGGCATCTTGCATGTTTGCTGAATGAAACCACTGTGGAGGCCAGAATTTCTGGGGCCGTGTGTTCCCCAAGCAGAGGATTTCAAGGAGAAGCGAGGAAGGCCAAAGCCAAACTTAGCCTGATGAATGGCCAATGAGTTTGGAGAAGATGTTGGTCCCTTCTATATGCCTCTCGGTTCTGCCTGTTGTCCTGGGGAAAGAAGAGATTCAACAATAACAACTTACATAGCCCTTTAAGATTTGCTTAATGCTACCTGTATGTTACTTCTTTTAATTCTCAGAACCTTGTGGCAAGGAAGCTATTATTATTATTCCCATTTTATAGATAAGGTAACTGAAGCAGACAGGGATTAATTATTTGTCCAGAGTCACAAAGTTAGTAAAAATATGAAGGAAGATTTGAACTCTGGTCCAATCCTCTACTCAATATGCCATCCACTTGTTCCTGGATATTAGGCATTGTGCATGAATACAAATCAGTGAGGGTAGCCATCGGGTTGTAGACCCCAGTGAACCAAGGCTTTGCTCACCCAGCATGTGAAGACTGCTTTGACTGAACAGATGGAAGAAACCAATAAGAAGGTTCAACGGCTGATAGGGCGACGCAGCAAAGCACTGTAGAGTGCTCAGGGCATGTTGGAGCGCAAAGGACAATACGGCCATCTAATGCAACTGAGTAAGTCTCCAGGCGTAATGATTTTTCGTGCCATTGGACCCAGGCTTCCTACGCCGAGAGAGTGGGACTGTCTCTGTGCACCGACTTTTCCACTTAAATCTCCTTCACGCACAAGTGTCTTTGTGCACACTCATCTATACACCATAGATGAAAATGCACAAAGACAATCGTCATCCTTGCTTACCGAGAGACTACTATAATAATAACAAATCAGTCAATTTATCAATATAAACTTACTAAGTACTTATGTGTCAGGTAAAGATTGTCCAGCCATTTTGGATGTATATGACTCTTTGTGACTCCATTTAGGGTTTTCTTGGCAAAGATACTGAAGTGTTCTGACATTTCCTTGCTCATTTTACAGATGAGGAAACTGAGGCAGCTAGGATTTTGTGACTTGCTCAGGATCACACAGCTAGTGTCACATTTGAACTCAGGTCTTCTCAACTCCAGGCCAAGTGCTATATCCATTGCACCACCTGGATGCCCTTAGACTAGTCAAAGAAAGGTTAAAAATAGTTTCCTTTCTTGAGGATATCAAATTCTAATTGGGGAGGCAGCATATAGAAAAGTATCCATACAAGAGACAGTATAAATGACAAGTGATCTCAGAGGAAGAAAAAGAACTGACACCTCTCTTTATCTGTCACTTTAAACTATAGGCAATAGGGAGACACTAAAGGAAGGGAGTGACAGGTGTAAAGTGTTATTTTAGGACCATGACTATGAACAGGCATGTAGGTTGGTTTGAAGCAAGGACAGCTTTTTGGTGACTCGATAAAAAAATCTAGTCAAGTCTTGGAATTAGAACTGGCAGTACTTAAGAAGAGCAATGAATGAGAAAGTCAAATTTTTTTAAACCCATACTTTTTGTCTTAGAATCAATATTAAGTATAGATTCCAAGGCCAAAGAATGGTAAGGTTTAGGGCCTTTGGGGTTACGTGATTTTCCCAGGCTCTCAGAGTTAGGGAGTATCTGAGCCCAGATTTGAACCCAGGACCTCCCATCTCCAGGTTTGGTTCTCTATATGTTTAGCCACCTAGCTGACTCAGGGTATTCAATTTTTAAAAAGAAAGTAGGGATGATGGTCAGTGCTCACTTCCCCCTACCCCTGCTTTTGCCCCTCAACATGCATCTTCTGTGATACTTTCATGAATCTATGATAGATGTGGGAAGCCCCCTGACCAGTATAGATAACCATACATCTATTACTTCCATGTCCTCCCATCAATTATTTATGAGTCTACCAAGGAACTGGTGGCTCTCCTTTGGTCTGTTCTTCAGATTCAACAATGCAGTATTTTCCTGCCTTTCTCTTATTCTCACTACCAAGAAGGGTCAATGTGGTATAGTGGAACAAATCCAGAAGAGAATGGGGTTAGCTCAAATCTCACTTTCAATGCATGTTTTATGAACCTCAGTTTCCTTTTCTGTAAAAATGGAAATAACTGTGGGATCTACTTCATAAAGATGTATGACTCAAACAAGATAATTTGTTCTTTGGCAACCTTAAAATGTTACCTAAATACATTCCAACCATCATTATAATTGTTATGATTGGTTCCAGACTTGTGATTTTATTTATATAGGGAAATCCTGGTGTGGAAACTCCCTCCCCCAATGCAGGTCAGTGTCTATTTTGTAAACTTGAGCTTTAGGAAGTTGTCTGGGGGGTACTAAGAGGTTAAATAAATTGCCCAGAGTCATAAATCTAGTATGTATCAGTGATTGAACTCAAACTAGATCTTATTGACTCAATGAAAGTTATTTCAAATAAATTTTAGTGTTATCATAATTGCATTTTATGACCAACAAATATTTTATTACTATTAGCTAGCATTATTACTATTACTAATTAATATTATCACTAATAAATCTCATTACTAATATTATTACTAATATGTTAGCATAGTTGAGTTTAGAGTAGTGACATGACCAACTCTGATATTCACTACCTCTGTGTTAAGTCACTTAATCAAACTGGGAATTGGTTTCCTTGTCTGCACAATGAAGAGTTTAAACTATATCATCTTTGAGGTTCCTTCTGCCTTTAAATCAATAAACTTAGAAGTAGAAAAAGTGTCATCTTTACCCCTCATCCCTAGTTCTGAGGGGATCAGGATAGGGGAGAAGGAGTCTATGCGTAGGGAAAGATGACCTGGGTTTGGGTCTAGGGTTTACCATTGATCTTGGTCGATATCTCTCTAGATGTCAATTTCCTCATATGTAAAATGAGGCAGTTGGACCTTGGTCTGAGTCTCAGTTGGTCTGAGAGGATCCTTCAAACTCTAGTTTTCTGACTTCATGACCTGTCTATCCCAGGAATTTGGCCTTATTAAGAGTACCAAGGACCTGGTCTGTCCTTGATGTTTTGTTTGTGATGTCCACTTTCATGGTTAGGGAACATTCTCCAAAACATTCTCATGTACTTTGAACTTCTGAAAAGCAATTTTTGTATCCCCCCTGCAAATAAAATCTGCCATCTCTTAATAGAAGCTCTTCAGAAATGCTTCCCACCAAAATGTTGACACCAGGTGGCCAAGATTCTGGAAATGAGCTTTCTTTAACCTGGACAAAGGTAGTCCTCAGTGAATGGATACCCCGTCTCCATTCCTGAACTCAAGTCTTTGAGTCTTGGTTAGCCCCATCAGAACTTCCACTCCTCTCAAATTGCCTCTGAGAGCCCGAGGTCACCTCTAAGCCACAGTGAGCCACCAAGATGGGTCTTCAAAGGGCATGCCAGTGGTAGGGAAGAATAATACTTCATTCTTGTGAAATGCTTTATAGTTTACAAAATAAGCTACTAGAGAGGGAAGTAGGTCAAGAATCATTACCATTTGGGAAATGAGTGCTGAAGGAATTGGTCAAGGGCATATAGCTAGAGGGGAAACCGAGCCCAGGTCCTTGGACTCTGTCTAGTTCTCCTTATTACAGTGTCATAGGGCATCTCAAGGCAATCATTATTTCCAAAGTGCTTTGAGATTCTCAGAGTAGAGACAGACAGAAAGTGATATTGTGCTCACTCTTCATTTCAGTTGTTACTACTGTGTCATAGGAGCTTTGCTAGGTGCCAGGGATATAAGGACCTAACACACCTAGAACCTGCCTTGATGGAGCTTCCATTGTGCTAGAGAAACACTATACACACAGCTGCACAAATCCAGAAAAGAAGGAGTGGTTATAGGGATGTCACTTCACTACCCTGAGGCTAAGATTCCTTACTTGAAAATAAGAAAGTTAAAATGGATGAATTTAGAGGTCTCTTCCAGCTCTCATACTATCATTCTCTGATTCTAATTTTGTACCAGGAAAGAGTTAGTAACTGAGATAGCCAAGAAAGATCTAGTGTAGTAGTTGACTCCTGGGCTGAGCCTTAAAGGGAGTTAAGCCTTCTGAGTTGAGCCTTGAAGGGACTTAACCTCCTCAGCTGAGCCTTGAAGGGAATTAGGGTTTCCCACAGAGATGAGGAAAGAGAACAGTCCAAGCCTGAAAGCCATCCAATTAGGAGAAAGATAAATGATCCTGCTACCATACCTATTGTCCCCATCTTCTCAGGTTTACTGAGGCCAGGATGCCTCCTTCCCCCATCTTCCTGGCTCTCCAGCTGGCTCTTCCTGCCTTCAGGAATTCAGAATCTGTCATGTGAATTGCCTCAACTTACAAATCTCCCTCTGATTTGATGTTTAAAGTAGCTTTACATTTATTGCTTTCAAGTACAAAGCATAGTTAATGCGCTCATGTTGAACTAATATAATGCCTAGGGTTTAATTTCCAAGTGAGATTTTGTGACAATTATTTCTTCAGATGCTGTTAAGTAGGAATTACGGAGGGTGGAGCTCAGAGTGAGTGGGAGATTTGGGGGTTCTTGATCAGCTCTCTTGTTCTTCTCCTGGCTTCTTCATTGACCACTGGGAATGTCTAATGATCTTTTATGGGAGTTTCTCTAAAGGAGGAGGCCATGATCTAGAAAACAATGGAAACCATTGTCCCAGAAAAATGAATTGTTCCCTTCTATGTTTTTGAGGAAGAAACATGCACATACATGCATACCGATAAGCACTTTCTTACACACATACATGCACAACACACACACAACTAACTAGTAGGTTTTGGCCTTTGAGGAACATCCAATTAGGGAGGCAAGTTTCCTGAATTTGGAAGCTGGAGACCTATAGGCTATGTGACAATGGCTTAGTTGTTTCATACCTTTGTGCTACAGTTTCTGTATTTGCCAAACAAAGCTACAATAAAACCTGGGGAACTTACTGGGCAAGGTGGTTCTGAGGACTGATGGAGGTAGTGGGTGCCAACTGCTTTGGAAGTCTCAAAAAGCTGAGGGGATGTTGGCAATCATCACTATTTATTTATTACGCTCTCCTCATCCTTGCTTTCCCATTGTGTTTTGTCAGTTCCCTCCTATACCTGTCCTGGTTTGTACCCAGTGCCTCAGGGAAATGTGTAGTATCTGTCCAATGCCCAGGCATGGATAGGCCCAGTGGTCTTCCAACATACAGAGGACAAGCAAACAGTAGCTTAGCAGCCGATCTCCTTTTCTAAGGGATGATGACAGACGTAATATCAAAGAACCTTGGAGTGTCAGGGTTGGGAGGGTTCTTAGGATAGAGAATGTCATAGCTTGGGACCAGATTTAGAATAGGACATGTCAGAGGTGGGAGGACAGAAGTCATCAAAACCAGAAGTATAATATAAACCCCTTGAGGACAGGGGGTGCTCACTCTTCTGTTTTTATATACCTGTTACTACCATAGTGCCCTTCTCCTAGACCTGTGTTAGTGAACCTATGGCATACATGCTGGAGGGGGATGCTCCCCTCTCCACTGTGCCTAAAGACATTTTTCATATTACCTGCCCTTCTGCCCAGGAACCCAATTGGAGTACTTCCTCTCTCCCCTGTCTGGGGTAAGGGGGGAGGCTCACATGAGATGTGAGGGTTCAGTTTGGGCATTCAGGATCTAAATGATTTGCCATCACTGTCCCAGAATGTGCTCAATAAATGGTCACTGACACAAGAATAGCCAAGCTACCTCCCTACCTCTAATTTTGTAGATGAGAAAAATGGATGTTTAAGAGGTAAACTCAGCCAGGTGGTTGCTAATAGGGACAAGATCCCAGGATTAGGCTGTTCCATGTGGGTGGGTCTTTCCCCTCAGCTCCATTAGATAGATTTGGGTTAGGTCTGGGGAAGGATTTTCTGATAGATCAGGCTGACTTCTGCTAACTTCCTTTGGGAACTTTTCTCTGCAGATCTTTAAAAATAGCACAAATGCCAAATTGCCTAGATGATTTGGACACAGCTATACCCAGAGGAGGAGGATGGATGAGAAAGAGCTTATGAATTAGAACAAGGACTTTTCTTTCTCTTCAAATTCCACTTTTTCCATCATCAAAGCAGGCCACTGTTCCTATGGGATGTAAAACAAGCAAAAATAACATTATCCCTTATGGGTCCCAAGAAAGTATTGAAAGAGATATTTCCATGGCCCATTAAGAACATGTTTCAAAACTCCTCCAATAGACTCTAATTAGCCATCAAATAGCAGTTATTATTATTGCAATAATTCACCTTTATATACATCCTTCTGCTTTTGTCCAGATCTGTGATTTAATTGGGGTAGGGAACTCCCAGTGAGGAAACTCTCTTTACCAATGCATACCCATTTAAGGGTCTCAGAACCCATAGGACCACCCCACCCCCCAAACCAGATGCCAACTGTCTATCTACTTGCAATATCATTCGTAGATGTTTTATGGGTTGCTAAATACTTTTACTTCCTTGTATCATTTACTTTTTACAATTGCCCTGAGAGATAAGATTTACCAAGTAATATTATCACTATTTCATAGGTCCAGAGAGGTGAGGCAATTTGTGGAATGTCATATATAAAACTAAATTGTGAAGCTTTAACTGTATACCATGTCTGTCAGTACAAAAACCCCAACGTTCTTTCTCCTGGCTTTTGGTTCAGATATTCCACTCCCTCCCCCATTACCATTTGCAAGGATTTTGGACTTTCCACCTGGCTCTGCCCCTGGGAGTTGTATTCTCTCAATTTGATTCTCCACCTCACTATTCAGCCCCACTCTACCCCTGACCCTTACATGTCTATGTTTTTGAAGCTAGTTTTCCTTTGATAGTTTGATATTTTATTCATAACATTGAGTCTGAAGGCACCTTCGAGAGCCCAATACCTTCATTTTGCAGATTTGGAAACACCAACTAAGGAAGAGGAACTTAAAGATTCTCAGAATTGGGAGGGACCTTGGAATGAATCCAGTTCAACTCATACATAGTAGTAGTGGTAGTCTCTCGGTGATCGAGAATGACGATTGTCTTTGTGCGTTTTCATCTACGGTGTACCCTCATGTGGCTTTGGAGTCCAAAGGCTGAGGCGCAGATTTTGTGGCACACGGGGCATGGGACGCCAGTTGTTACAGGAGGTGCGGGTGTGGCCTGGTGTCGGCATTCATGCGCAGCGGCAAGACGTCGACGTCGCTCATCTTCAAAGGTGGTGGCGGTGTGGTTAATGTGGGCTCGCCAGCTGCTTCTGTCAGAGGCAGCGAGTTCTAGTTACTTTGGTGTCATGCCAGCCCACTTCAAGTTGGACTTTAGCTGATCCTTGAATCTTCTCTTTGGTCAGCCTTGTTTCCTGAGTCCAGCTGACAGTTCACCATAGAATACCTGTCTTGGTATTCACTGTGGGTCCATGCGGATGACATGTCCAGACCATCGTAGCTGGGTTTGGAGGACCAGGACTTCGATGCTAGTGGAGTTGGCTCTGTTGAGGACTTCCTGGTTGGTGATTCGGTCCTGCCATAGGATCCTCTTGATGGACCGGAGGGAGCATTGGTGGAATTGCTCCAGCTGCTTCATGTGCTTCCGGTACAGTGTCCATGTCTCACAACCATACAAGAGCGAGCTGAGGACCACTGCGTTGTACACTTTGAGCTTCGTCGCAGTGCTTACACCACAGTGTTGGAGGACTTTGCAGCGCAGCCGCCCGAGTGCCTGGCTGGCCTTTTGGATCCTGGCATTGATCTCGTGGTCTAGGGACCCGTCGTTGGTGATGGTGCTGCCCAGGTACTTGAAAGTGTTGATGTTAGAAAGCTGCATGCCATCAATTGTAATGCACGGCTGGTTCGTTGGCCTCCCTGGTGCGGGTTGGAATAGCACCTCTGTTTTTCTGAGGCTGATAGTCAGGCCAAACAATTTTGTTGCGGTGGAGAACCTGTCCACAATGGTTTGGAGATGATTTTCTTGGTGGGCCATGAGAGCACAGCCATCTGCAAAGAGAGCTTCCAGGATGAGTCTCTCTGTTGTCTTTGTTTTTGCAGTCAGGCGGTGAAGGTCAAATAGTGAGCCATCCAGTCAGTATTTGATGTAGATGCCCAGGTCTAGATCCATCACAGCATGTCATAATACTTGGGTGAAAAATAGGTTGAATAGTACTGGAGCGAGGACACAGCCTTGTTTCATGCCATTGGAGATGTTGAAGCGATCGGAAGTCTCTCCACCAGATAGGACTTCCCCTGTCATGTCGACATGAAAGAGCTGGATCAGTTTGACGAATTTTGCTGGGCAACCGAGCTTGCGGAGGATCACCCACAATGCATCCCTGTTCACTGTGTCGAACGCCTTTGTCAGGTCTATGAAGACAATGTAGAGACTCAGGTTCTGCTCAAGGCATTTTTCCTGCATTTGCCTCACCGTGAAGACCATGTCGATGGTGCTGCGATCTGGTCAGAAGCCACATTGTGATTCAGGCAGGTTCTGCTCTGAAACAGATGACAGGAGTCTGTTGAGTATAACACGGGCGAGGATCTTTCCAGCAGTGGAGAGTAGTGAGATGCCTCTGTAGTTGTCACAGGCTGCTCGTGAGCCTTTGATCTTATATAGGGCTACGATGGAGGCATCTCTGAGTTCTGGGGGCATGTCTTCCTCTTCCCATATGCTGGTCAGCACTATGTGGAATGCCTGGAGCACCTTTCCATTTAAGGCCTTGTACACCTCGGTTGGGATCCCGTCTTTACCGGGTGCCTTGCCTGCACTCATTTGTTTAATGGCTTTTTGGACTTCCTCTATTGAAGGAGGGATGTCAAGTTGTTCAATGGTGCGGCTTTGGGGGATCTGGTCAAGGGTGCTTTGGTCGACTGAAGAGGGTCGGTTGAGAAGCTGACTGAAGTGTTCTTTCCACCTGTTGCTGATGCCTTTTTTTATCTTTTATGAGAGTGTCACCATCAGAGGATAGCAAGGGAGTGGTGGTGGGTTTTAATGGCCCATAGACAGTCTTGAGGGCACTGAAAAATTGGTTGTAGTTTTTCATATCAGCAAACTGCTGGATGTCTTCTGCCTTTTTTTCCCACCATCGGTCTTGCATCTTCCTGATCTCACGCTGTGCTGTGGCTTGGAGAGACTTGAATCTATCCTTTTTAGGAGCAGAGTTTGGGTTATTTTGCCACTCCATAAAGGCTTTGTTCTTCTTGCTCAATAGGTCTTCAATAGAAGTGTTGTTCTCATCGAACCAGTCCTGGTGGTTGTGTTGTTTTGGGCCTAGGACTGCCTTTGATGTTTCCTTCACTGCGTCTCTGAACTGGTTCCATTTCTTGAGCTTCCAGTGAGTGGTCTCTTGGCAGACAGCTTGTTGTCCAGGCAGGACCAGAATGTTTGCAAATAAGATGGATCTCTAAGATGACTCACGTTGTAAAATGCGTGAACAGTCTAGGCACGTTTTGGATGGTGAGGCGCAATGTGCATTTGAAGAGTCACTCTAACTAATCGGTGGTCTGTCCAGCATTCAGCTCCTCTCATGGCTCTGGTGATCTGTACATCCTGGATGTCTCACCGGCTTACAATGATGTAGTCAATGAGATGCCACTGTTTTGATCTTGGGTGCATCCACGTTGTTTTACATTTGTTCGCCATTCTGAACACAGTGTTCATGATGGTGAGTTTGAACTCTGAGCATTTGCTGAGTAGCAGTAGGCTGTTGTTGTTCATTTTGCCCACACCGTGTTTGCTGAGCACTCCTTTCCATCTTTCATGGTCCTGGCCAATGCGGGCGTTGAAGTCTCCCAGTAGTATCAGCTTGTCATTTGTGGGCACTGAGTGCAGGACGGCACTCAGGTCAGAGTAGAACTGCTCGATGGTCTCCTCTGTGCTGGTCAGTGTTGGGGCATATGTGCTGATGATTGTAGCATACTGGTATTTGCTGAGAGGCAAACGGATCTTCATGAGCCTCTTGCTGATGCCCACAGGCAAGTCTGGCAGCTGTTTGAGCAAACTGGTCTTGATGGCCAGGCCAACACCATGGATTCTGTCTTCATTTGAGGCTCTACCTTTCCAGAAGAAGGTGTATCCAGTGGTGGGTTCGCTGAGTGATCCCTCTTCTGGTAAGAGTGTTTCGCTTAATGCGGTGTTGATATTATATTGCGCCAGTTCTTTACCGATTAGAGCTGTTCTTCTCTCAGGTCTTGGGGTGTTCTCTCTATCAAGTAATGTCCTAATGTTCCATGCTCCTAGTAGGAGTTTCTTTGTATTTTTTGTTTGATTTTGACCTCTTAAAGGGATGACCCGCCAGCCGTGGTGTGCTGACCTGGTGTTTGTAGGGCAGGCAATGTTTGGGACACCTTTTCTAGTCCCCTCCCTTGATTAGGGTGAGCAGTGCTGTCCTAGAGAGGGCTGCTCAGTCGTCCAGGATGCTGCCGAATGTCCCTGCTGCCCACAGGGCCGAGCGACCACTGGTCCGTGGGCTGCCTACGTGCAGGATTGTGACTACAACTGCCAGTGGTCACCTCCACCTGTTGCGTCGCCACTCCCCCATCGCCGCTGGTCTTGAAGAGGGTGGACGGGGTTAGGATAGATGAGTGTGCACAAAGATACTTGTGCGTGAAAGAGATTTAAGTGGAAAAGCCAATGCACTGAGACAGTCCCACTCTCTTGGCATTGGAAGCCTGGGTCCAGTGGCATGAAAAGTTGTTACACCTGGAGACTTCCTCAGCTGCACTGGATGGCCGTGTTGTCTTTTGTGCTCCAACACGCCCTAAGCACTCCACAGTGCTTTGCTGCGTCGCCCTTTCAGCCGTTGAACCTTCTTATTGGTTTCTTCCGTCTGTTCAGCCGAAGCAGTCTTCACATGCTGGGTGAGCAAAGCCCTGGTTCACCAGGGGTCGATGACCCGATGGCTACCCTCACAAGGTTTGGCCAGCCTGTCGAAGCCATTGCCAGGGGTGTGGCCGCTGCCACATGCTAGCAGCTACTGGGAGTCACAAGTGAGAGCTGGGTGTCAGGTGGGGGTCAGAGGCTGGAGAGCTGCCCTAGGAGGGCATGACAAGCCCTCCATACCAGAGATACTACCCCTCCCTGAGCACCCCATACACCCCACTCATACAAAACAGACATCCTATTTCTATAATAATCACCATCTGTCTGACGACCTTTCATAATGGGCAAATCACTGTCTCCTGAAGCAACCACTTCCACTTTTGGATAACTCTATGAGGATTTTATCCTTTAGAACAAGTCAAGAGCTATCTATCTGCCCCATCTACATATTGAAAATAGTTTTGCCTTCTGGGACCAAGTAGAGTGAATCTATTTTTTCTTTATGAGTACCTCCCATACTTAAAGATGGTTACAATGTCCTTCACCCAACTCCAAGCTTTCTTTTCTCTCCAATTCCATGCACAGAACCATACGTTGTATGGTTTCCAGTTCCCTCTTCATCCCATTTGCCCTCCTCCAATTGAAGTTTGGTTTGTCAATGTCCTACCTAAAATGTGAAGTCAATGACTAATTGTAATATTCCAGATATTATGTGGCTGGGAAGGAATAGCAAGGCTATCATCTCTTTTGTTCTAACACTGTGCCTTATTGGAAATAGTCTAAGATTGCAATGACTCTTTTAGCTTCTATATAATACCATTGGAATCACATGATCACTACTGTCTACTAACACAAACCACTGTCCAGGAACATCTCCTCAATTTACTTGTGAAACTGATTTTTAAACTTGTCAAGACTTTTATTTCTATTAAATTTTAACTCCAGAAACTTACCACAGGATGGTTGGGATCATTGTAGACCCTAAAATTGTGAGACATTCCTCCCAGCTTTGCATTATCTAGAAAACTGATAAGCATGTTGTCTATATCTTTGTAGAAATTATTGCTATAGTGTGTAGTAGGGCAGTAGGTTAAGCACACATCCTTGAGGAACTCTGTAGAAATTTTCTTTTAAGTTGACTTTAGACCATTGAGTCTTTGTGGATCTAGTCATTTGGTTAGTTTCATTTCCACCTCATTGGTCCATCACCCAACTCACATAACTCTATGTTTTCTTTAAGAATAGCTTTAGAGACTTTGGAAAATATTTGATGTAAATTACAAATAAATATTGTCTAGCGTTTCCCTTTATCTGTCAGACTACTCTACCCTGTCCAAAAAGAAATGAGGTTAGACTGGTAGGATTTGCTTTTGCTATGAAGCCCAACTGACCCTTTGTGATCATGATTTCCTTTTTTATGTTTAATAACCATCTTTTTGATAACATGATAACATATCATATATTGAAATATATGATACATTATATCATATATAATATGGTGGGTATATAACATATATTATATATATTACTAAATATTATACATAACAACAACTTGATAGTATCTCTAGAATTTTCCCAGTAATTGCTATCAAGCTCATTCAATCTAGAAACTACATTTTTTTCTTTTCTGAAAATGAGGAGGCTTTTTCTCCTCCTGTGGTACTTCTTTTCTTTGTAATTTGCTACTGATAATAGATAGTGAGTCAAGACAACACCTATCAATTGGTATACAGTCCATCTGGACTAATTTTGAACTAATTGAGAGAAGCTAGTGTTTATCTGGTCACCTTAGTTATTTTGGCCAGAAAATTCAAGTTACGTGGTGTGTGTGTGTGTGTGTGTGTGTGTGTGTGTGTGTGTGTGTGCACGCCCATGCGTGCACTTGTTTATCATTCTTGGACTGAAGATTAATTTCTTCTTCTCAACACTCATCTATTTCTTCTGGTTTTGCCATCTGAGACTAACAGTACAATGTAATCCTTCTTTGCTATCATACTTCTTCACATACTTGAAGACAACTACTAGTCCCCCTGAATATTTTCTTCTTGGCTCTAAACACCTTCAGTTCTTTCAACTAATTTTTGTATAGCAAACATTCAAAGGTCTTCGCAAACTTGACTGGAATTTCTCCTCTCTGTTCAAGATGCTCAAATGACAATTCCAAAGCCACAAATTTGATATTTGATAGAGCCAAGATCTGAATCCAGTCCAACTAATTACCATTCTAGGACTCTTATCCCATTTCTCATCTACTTTCCACTGTCCACCTTCCTCTGTGACCAAGGTGAGATTTGAGTTGGTCTAGAGGCTTACCCAATGCCTTCTTTCCCCATTACCTCCAGGAGGCTAATTTTACCCTCCATTCTCTCCTTCAAACCTGGACTCTTTCAGCTGGAACACAGAGTCTGGTTCCAGAACAGTAAACTCTCTCCATCAGTGAACTAATTACATGAACTGTGCAGTGCTTTTGTTCTCTGATCTTGCTATTTGCTATTTATAGCATTGCAAAAGATGTTTGCTCTCTGTGTCCTTTTTAATCCCGCTGTAAAGCTCTGACATGGAGGGCAAAAACAGTTATAATGAAACACTGGAGGCCTGTGCATGCCCGTCACTTTCTGGGCAGTGAGTATGATGCATTATTTATTTTTTAACGTGGTATTTTTCCAACAAGGCTATAATACATTGTAATCAGGCTCCTTAGAGCTGTTGATGGCTGTTAGAGAAAAAAAATTATGACTATAGATGAGATCTGGTAGACATGCCTGACCAACTGTGAGCAGGGGTAAGAGACTAGTGATGCTTTGCACAGTTTATTGGGCAGCATAGATCAACGTGATGGGGACAAGCTGGTCTGCCTATCTCTCTATTCAGTTGGCTTGTGCCCACTGCTGTATAGAGCAGATGGTAATTAAGGATGGTCTATAGGATCTGAGACATGGACCTGCCTGGGGAAACGGAGATGTGGAGGTGAGGGAAAAGAAGATCATCATTTAAGAGAGTAAACCAAAATCTGGTGGAGTCATAGAGAGATACTTTCAATTACATTTAAAGAATTGTTTATTAAACATCAGAGTTATCTGTGTGTTGTAATAGAGAAAGTCAGGAAGACCCGAGCCTCAATCCAGCCTTAGATCTTTCTAAATTGGGTAAATCTGAACAAATTATTTAACCTCTCTCTGTCTCAGTTTCCCTGACTTTAAAATGGAGATCATATTAGCACCGATGTTCCGGAGTTGTTGTAAGGATCAAATGAGAAAATATTTGTAAAGTTCTTAGCACAGTGTCTGGAACATAGTAAATGCTTAAGAAAAGCTGATTTCATTTCATTCCACCAACTGTATACAGAGTACTGTTGGAGACTGGGAGGTACCTAGACAAAAATGAGAATCACTGGCTCCTGTATGAAAATACCATTGATATTCAAAGTAAGGCAAAATTACTTGGAGAAGGGGCAGCTGACACACCCTTCAAATAAGGGAAGCAGCTGCTGAGCTCTGCTGGGCATTGAGGAAAGTGGGGAATCTTAGAGGCAGAGCTAAGGAAACAGTGAATTCCAGAAATGAGGTCCTCCTGTGCAAAGGTGTGTAGGTGGGAAATGAAATATACTTTATAAGAAACAATTAGTAGGCCAGTTTGACTGGAATGCAGAATTTGCAAAGGGGAGCAATGTGGAACAAAGGTAATGATATTTAGAGGTAGAAGGGACCTTAGCTATTATCTCTTCTAAACTTCACATTTTCCTTCCTTCCTTCCTTCCTTCCTTCCTTTCTTCCTTCCTTCCTTCCTTCCTTCCTTCCTTCCTTCCTTCCTTCCTTCCTTCCTTCCTTCCTTCCTTCCTTCCTTCCTTCCTTCCTTCCTTCCTTCCTTCCTTCCTTCCTTCCTTCCTTCCTTCCTTCCTTCCTTCCTTCCTTCCTTCCTTCCTTTCTTCCTTCCTTCCTTCCTCCCAAGAATTGATTCACTCTTCTATATTGCTCTGGCTTAGATGAGACATTGCTAGCTTTGTTTACAGAAGGAGAGATCAGGACATGGATGCTTAAAAAGGTCTCACAGCCATGCTTTCCATCCAAGAGAAGATTGAGAAGTCAAAGGATAAATTAGAAGCAGTATAGAATTGAAAGATGAATGGAAGGCAGTGAAATGCTGAGAGTTGGAAATACAAGGTTATTAGAAAGGTCTCTCCCTCTTTGTCTGTCTGTCTCTCTCAAACACACACACACACACACACACACACACACACACACACACACACACACACACACACACACACCCCTTTCAGACTTCTTCTTTGAGAATTGTTTTACCCATAATACATTTCCTCAACATTTGCCTGCTAATGTCTTATTGGTCAAAACTCTGGAGTAGTTGCTAATAAAGATAGCTTTCAGGAAAACTGAACCAATGAGATTATAAAGGAGTTTGGAATGGTAATCTTTAGTATGTGTTTTATGTCTTAAGTTTATAATGAGGAAGAATAATTAACAATTGTGGAATACTATTTACACTTTTAATTACATGGCAAATGGTCCCATAAGAAAGACTTTGGCTTATACTTCTAGTAAACACCAAATGCTGCTGGTGCTGTGGGAAGAGTGGGCGGCTCTGGGGTCCTTGGAGTCAGAGACTGAATTTGTCTCTGCAATGGCATTAGCAATACATGCAGAGGTCCAGGTAAAGGTTGTGGTCAAGGCTGGGCCGAGGCCAAGGCCATGGGACACAGGGAGGAAAAGCTAAAGATGAGAAATGAGTTCCTGGTGGAAGATGGGTGGCTCAATGGATAGAGACCTGGGCCAAGTAATGGAATATCCTGGGTTCAAATCTGACTTCAGATACTTCCTAGCTGTGTGACCATGGAAAAGTCATAACCCCCATTGCCTAGCCCTTACTACTCTTCTACTTTGGAACCAATGCACAGTATTAATTCTAAAATAGAAGATAATGGTTTAAGAAAAAGGAGTGGGTTCCTGTCACCAAGCTAGGCTGACTAGTCAAGGACATGAAGGTCAAGGCTATGGTCTTGAGGCCTTGACCACCTTGTCATGACTCACACCCACATGTGTGTTCAACTGATCGATACAGCTGCTGTGGCCACCACATAGATAAGACATATATATATACATATATTTAATAAACAAGGAATAAACTGATCTATGCCTGCTTAAAAAAAGATATCTTTAATGGAAATGTTCAGCCTGAAGCAAGTTTGCTAAGCCTGGTTACCCTATGTGAAACACGTAGCCCTTGATATTCATACTTACTTGTGGAATGCAAACATACTTTGATACAACATTAGCTTTGGGAATAGGAGTGTAACAATCAAATGCAGTGATGAACTCTTTGATTGCTTGATCTCAAAGTATGACATATAAGTGTGATTGGAGACCAGTGCAGGATGTTGAACCTTGGTAACAAAAGTGTTTGAATACAATTCATAATTTTAAATTTACTCCCATTTTATAATTGCAACTTCTTTTGGGGGGGGTGGGAGAAAGGACTCCCTCTCCCTCTCCCTCTCCCTTTCCCTCTTCTTCTCCCTTTCCTTCTCCCTTTCCCTCTTCCTCTCCCTCTCCCTCCCTCCCTCCCTCCTCTCTCTCTCTCTCTCTCTCTCTCTCTCTCTCTCTCTCTCTCTCTCTCTCTCTCTCTCTCTCTCTCTCTCCTTCCTTCCTTTGTCTTTCTGTCTGTCTTCCTGTCTGCCTGTCTCTCTTTCTCCTTGGATTCTATTACTACCAATCCTTTCCTGATTAAATATATAGGAGGCCATCCAAAATCATCAAACTTTAGAGCTACAAAGGACCTCAGAGATGATCTCACACTAGTCTAAAGATGGCATCACAGTGTGATGGAAAGAATATTGGACATGGAGTCGAGAATCTTTCCTTTAGCCTCAGATTTCTTGTCCATCAAATTAGTGTTCACCTAGATGACTCCTCTAAGGTCCCTCCTATTTCTGAATGTGTGATCCTATATATATCCTACTCAAGGTAGAAATTGCCTTTCTAGGTCCCTGGACAGCATGTCATCAAATCTGAGCTTGAGTCCTTTTTGATGAGGAACTCCCTAACTTATGAAGAAGCTCTTTACAATTGATAAGTGAACAAGCATTTAGAAAGTACTTCCTCTGTGCTGGGCACACTAGGCATATGAAGATGAGAGTGAAGATAGTTCCTGCCATTAAGGATCTTATTTTCTGTGAGAAGGATACATGTTTACAGGAAGTAAATATAGACTTTCTAAAATTAAATACTAGGTGCCTCAGACACTTCCCAGCTGGGTGACCCTGGGCAAGTCACTTGACCCCCATTGCCTAGCCCTTACCACTCTTCTGCCTTGGAACCAATACACAGTATTGATTCCAAGATGGAAGGTGAGTTTGGTCTAGACATCGAGACCCAGGGACCAAGTTGTGGTTTGAATACTTTTGGAGCAAAGACTTTGAGTTGAGCTTATCCTGCATGGGAAAAACATGCTTTCTCCTGGTGATGTATTTTTCTTATAGTTTCTTCCTGCTGGCTATAGCTTGACTGTACACAGGCGTTTACAGGGATATCAGGCTTCCTAGAAGTATGGCACATAAGACAAGCCTTGGGGCTTGCACTTGGAAGATGTGTGTATTCCCCTTTCTTGTAGAACTGAGAGAAAAGCACTTTGCCAACCTTTAAAGTCTCTATAAGTGTGAGTTATCATTATTAGTTGTAATATGTCTGGGCTTCCTGCTTCCCCCATGTGGACTCCTCTTCAAGCCTTCTCTCTCATCTGTGCCAGGCTCATTAGCCTTGCAAGGCAACACCTCAACAAAGCTGCTGGACTGGGGAGTAAAACAGCTGACTTGGTCCGACTTCCCAGACACCTGTGGTGTCAACAGCATTTAGCCACATTGCCCAAGGCATTGGCAGAGAGAGACAATCCACTGCAGACCAGAATATCCAGTAGGGGGGTTGGTGTTGGCCCCAAGAAGCATCCTGTGAGAAGACTTTATGGCAAGGTCATTACAGCCAGTCACTAACATATTGAAGGTTCTCTGATACAGGAGCTCAGGCTGAGCACTGAAAGGCTTACCCAATGCCCTAGGATTAATAATGGTTACTGCATTCCTATAGGTTCTGCAATAATAAACAGGCGAGACAGCCCCAGCTCTGGTGTCTTCTCCATGTTTCCCACTGCATATAGAGTCATAAACAGAGGTCTAGGTGTCCTCTTGCTCAGTCTCACTCTACTGATTCCAATGGAGGGCCATTCTATTGGACAGAGACATCAAGAGGATGAAGAAATGTTTCCCAGTGTGGAGGAAATATTGGCCATCCTGGTCACTTGGGAGAAGTGAAATGGGACGAAGGAAAAGTTTCCCCCTTGTCTCTTCCTGTCACTTTCTGTTAAGAGTCAGGAGAATAGATCCCAGTTCCTGTTTTGTGATGAACTTGCTGTGTGGCCAGAACTTCTAACCTGACTTCTCTGCTTTGCTTCAGATCATAGGATTATGAATTTAGAGTTTAAAGGAACCTTAAAGGATATTTAACTGAGTTCCTTCATCTTAGAATGGAAACTAAGACTAGGAAAAAGCGAAATAACTTGCTATTCTGGAAGATCTCTAGGACTTCTGGCTCTAAGTTTCCAAATTCTACATTCTAAGATCTCTACCATCTTTTATTTAGCAACGGCATTCTGTATTCAAAGAATCCTAATGCTACTTTTGCAAAAAAAATATGGAGGAACATACCTCACATTTTCCAAATTTTCTGTCCCATTTGCTAGAGTGCTTAGCTTGGAATCAAGAAGACCTATATTCAAATTCCATTTTAAACACTTTGTAGTTATGTGAGCTTGATTAAGTAACTTAACTTTTGCCTGCCTCAGTTTCCTCAACTGTAAAATGGAACTCACAATAGCACCCACCTTTCAGTTATTATTGGAAAGATCAAAGGAGTTAGTGTTTGTAAAGTGCTTAGCATACTCTCAAGCACAGAGTAGGTACTTAAAAAAGGCTTCTTTCCTTTCTTTCCTCCGGTTAATATCCTCTCCACTCAAATTACTCTGTATTTAATTTGAAATTACTTGTATGGATATATGTTGTATTTTCTCAGTAAAATGTAAGCTTCTTGAGAGAAGGAGGATTTCTTTTACATCTCTTGTAACCCTAGTTCTTAATATAGAAGATTCTTTGAAAATGTCTGTTGATATGAAAGTAGAAAGAGATTAATTATATCCAAAGATCTCCCTCTTTGGGTTGGAGAAGAAAGAGCTCTGGATTTTGAATCAGAGAAACTGGGTTCAAATCCTTGCTCTTCACTTATTATGTTTGGGAACTTGGGCTAATCGCTCCACCTTTATAGGTCTCAGTTTCCTCATCTGTAGGGAGTGGGGGTTGGACTAGGTGACTTCCAAAGTCTTTTCCAGCTCTAGGTCTGTAATATTATGAACCCTCTAAGATAAGGGTGTTTACCCAGTTCTCTAGCAGATTCAGGTATATATGTAATATTAGCCTCTCTGGCACATCTTCTAGTCATTATGAAGCTATTAATGGGTAGTCAGAGGGAAGAGGTGGGACAGGAATGGTCGGGGGAAGTATGGTTTGGTAGAGGAAATATATGTCTAGGAGGAATGCAAATAAACAACTCCTGGGGACCTCGAATGGCTTGCTCTAGGAGAAAGGCCAATTCTTTGACTTGGCCACCCAAATAAATGGATAGGTTCAGTCCTCAAGGATACTCTTTACTTATCATTTCTCCTGGGCATTCCTCTTGCCTCGTCCTCTCCAAACCCCAAGCACTATACCTGAGATTTCAAATCCATTACCAAAGAGGACATTTGCTTCTGAAAAGGCACTCAGTCAAAGGGAAAGACGTGCATTTGTTTTATGAGACAAGTTACCCATAATAACAAAGGACAATTTCAACTTATTTCTAAATGTCAGTGAACAAAGCCTGTCCAAGCCAGAGAAAACATGGCCTTTTAGAGAAGCCCTTGAACATTCAGTTCACCTAATCACCTGCTGTGAAAACTACTGGTTTCTTGGGATTTATTCTCTAACCACTTAGAGGAAATATTGAATAGGAGAGCAGGATCCAGGATTGCCTTCCTATGTTTTCTGAAGATATTTGTCGTCCTTTGGAGGGGAAGGAGCATAGGAGTGTTTGCCTTCTATTTTCTAGCCAAGGTAGCCAACTTGGGGCCCTCCACAGAAGACTCTGAATCAGCCATCTCTGTCTGTGCTTTTGTCCAGAATGTCACCCATGTCTGAAATGTACTCCTTCCTCAGTTCTATGTAGAATCCTTGAAGTCTCAGCTCACACGCCATCTCCTGCATGAACTGGAAGCCCATTTCTGCTAGAAGCCTTTGCACGTTAATATTAGTCTCTCCCACTGTTGATCATCTCTGCTTTGTCCTGTTAATATCTTGTTTGTACATAGCTATTTGCATGTCAGACCCTCATTGGAATGAGGTCTTCTTGAGAGCAATGATTCTCCTTGGCCTTTCTTGTATCCCCAGCCCTTGGCACAGTGCCTAGTATATAGTACTTATTAATAATCAATGCATAATTAATGCTTGTTAGACTGTCATTATCTTGATTCTCTTACACTCCAACCTGGTTGCTTGTGTGCTTTTATAACAAATCCTTACTTTCCATCTTATAACTGATACCACATATTAATTACAAAGCAGAAAAGCTGTAAGGATTAAGCAATTGGGGTTAAGTGACTTTTCCAGGGTCACACATTTACAAAGAGTCTGAGACCAGATTTGAATCCAGAACCTCTTATTTCCAGGCCTGATTCTCTATCCATTGAGTGACCTAGCTGACTAGCTCATAGCAGGAATTAATAAGCTTCCCCCCCCAAACCCTGGCCCATAGTAGACCCCTTTGATAGTCTGGCAAAGTCTATGATATTTTGTTTTGACATCTAAATCTCCTTCATTCTTCTTTATAAAATGTAGTATCAAAAGTGGGGATCATTTCATTTTTAATAATAATAATGGCTAATATTAATATAGTACTTTATACTTTACAAAATGCTTTATATGTGTTATTCCATTTGAACCTAACCACAAACCTGTGGTAGCATTATTTTTTCCATTTTACAGATTGGGAAATAGTGGTTGAGAGAAATTATAGGACTTGCCCAGAGTAAAACAGCTAGTGTCTGCAAAAGGATTTTAATCATTTTTTTTCATGACTTCAAGGCTAGCCCTCTACCCATGATGCCTATGATCTGCCTTTTTTTGTATGTGCATACTTATTGCCTAAGTTGCAGGGGAAAATCTAGGTGGGATCAAAACAAAGATATCAATACAAATCTATTTTAAATGCTTTTCAAATCAGTGGTTGAATAAATATTAAAAATCTACTCTCATGATTCAATAGCAGGGATTCTTAGCCTTTTCCCCCCTGTAGTAGACTCCTTTGACAGTCTGGCAAAGTCTATTGGCACTTTCTCAAAGCAGTGTTTTAAAATACATAAAATGATAAAGGTAAACAATTATATAGCAATGGAGTTATCAAAATATTGAAAATACAAGTTCATGGATCTCAGGTTAAGAACTCTCACACAAAGGGCCATGATAGCCCTTCTAGTGTTGTCTTTACACATCAAAGAATCTCATTTTTAGAGTCAGTTTTCAGATGGCAATCTGTTCTCCTGCATCACCCTCTTCCCAGGCTAATTTTAGCTCTTCATCTCCATGACTTCTCTAGCTCATTTTCATCTTTAATGGGAGAAAGCATGGAATATTTTATCTAACCCTTGGACAAATACATCAACTCCACATATTCTTCCAATGTAATCTCTTGTTCTTTCCCAATAGAAACTTGCCACTTTCAGCTGAAGTGATCTACTTGCTCTTCTCTGGATATGGTTTATGTTATGCAACATCTGTGCCTTTGTTCTCTATGTCTGGATGATATCTGTCTTCTCTTCTTTCCTCTCAAATGATTCCAGTCTTACCTGTCCTTCAAGAACCAGATTGAACCTCTCCTGTTTTGCATTATAATTTCTATTGTAGTGACATCTAAGAGAATAAGGAAGAACTCAGAGGATGTTGTTTAAGATGAAGGATAACTGACTGCAAGTAGGAAGTTATTGATGACAGAAACTTTTGGTGCTTTCTGTCTAAGATCTCAGGTTGACTACAACACAGTCTGGCAGATAACGTTTCTCAGGAACAAAGATCAGAGAAATGCCAAAAATTTTGAAAAGAGCATTAAATTTGGAAAGAGAAGACCTTGATTCAAATCCCAGCTCTGCAACTTACTATCTATGTAACTTTGGAAAAGTTCCTTCTTAGAGCCTCTCTGGGCCTTAGTTTCCTCATTTATAAAATGAGGTAGTAAGATTACATAGCCTTGAAGTTCCTGTTCAGCTCTAAATTCAAGATCTTAGTATCTCATAGCCTATGTGAGCTAGAACAAGCCACTGTACTGTCTAACCTTTAGTTCTTTCACCTGTAAAAATGAGAAGTTTGTACTTGATCATCCAAAGGTTCTCTCAAAGTCTAAATTTAATATTGCGTACTTTTGATACCTCTGTGTTCTTGGACAAGTTATTCTATATTTATAACCCTTAATATTACCATTTGTAGAAATGAGGAGTTGAACTATAAGTCATCTAAGGACCTCATAAATTCTCATTCTATGATCTTGTGATCCTTTGATCCCTATTTTTGAGGCCCTGAGGATACAGAAGTAAAATGAACAGTTCTCTTCACAGGACTTATATTCTACTGAATCCTTTGACATACTTTTCCTTTTGGAGGAATGGATGGTAATGATTGGAGGTTGTGATTGGTTGGAGGTAATGATTATTATATAACACATATGGATAGGATATACCCATCTATGGGCTCTATATAATCATCACTCTCACCTGATCATTCTCTGGACCTGCTCTCTCTACTCCACTTTCCTTTTATGTTATATTGTCTAGATTCTCAGAGAAGCATCATTATTGCTTGTTACACTCATAGTCCCTTGTGTTCTCTAGGGGTAGGTACCCCCTTGGTTTGGAAGTACCTCACCTTCCTCACCACTTTAACTCAAACTCCAATTTCCATTAACACAAACTAGCCCCTCACAATGATGACACTTAGAACTTTAAAAAGATATCATTTACTTAGCACTCAGGCAAAAGGAATAACAATGCAGCTACTCACATAGTAAATAAGCTCAGGAATAATTAATTCATTAAAATCCATGCCTAGGTCATACTCACCCATAAGTGCATCCAGTTTCTGTGAAGGAGAATGGTTCTATGCTTACAGAAATCTATCAGGAATATATGAGGGAGAAGAGCTCATATACTTTGGTTAACTCAAAACTGTAGACAACCTTGGTCCATTCAAGAACATGGGTTCTGCACAAAGCCACTGGAGAAGTCTGACACTCTTGAATTGCGTAGGAGATCTCTTTGAGCCAGAGAGTTGCAAAAACTCATCAGGCTCTTTCTTTCTGGGATCCACCTAGTAGTCCAGTCAGTCATTAACTTACCAAGACATTGCATCTTACAATAATATTGGAGCAATCAAAGTTCAGAGTAAATCAGATTGGGATAACTCTTTGGACAAGACAAACCAGCCTCATCAGAATTCCACATTATGCAATTAGAACTCAGCACCTCTTCCTTTGGAGCAGGCAAAGCAGCTACAAAGGTCTGTCTTTGCCCTTTCTGCATTTCTCTCTAAAAACAAAGAGGACAGCAGAAAGAACGAGGAAATACTGAGACATTTCACCTCTTAAGCTCTTGGTGGCACTGAAGGTCATTAGCTGGAAATGAAGCTATATTCCAATGATTATTGGACTTTTTTTTTGCTAGCTAAGAAGTAGCAGTCAATGTGTTCTTGTCAAGCGGCTGATTCTGCTGCTGGTTTCCTCAGACTTCTCCAGTAAAGCCACCCTTCAACCCTCTGATGAGTCTTTACTGTCTTGAATACTCCTTGATTTCTTTGCCACAATTGTTTTGCTTCTCCAATTTGATTCATTTTGATTGTTTCATCTTTTACATATTTCACATATAAGGTAACATTCACATTTCCCCTATGAAATCAACAGTCCTTAATTGATAATATCTTAGTCTACTGATTGTTACATGATTTTTACTTGAAAAATTTAACCCTTCTAAGTCTTAAAACAATTACATGCAAATGAGTTGAGGTATCATAAGGTTCCGTTCTAACCTTTTAATCAGTTGTCAAAATGTTCTTCCATAGCATTTTGTGTCTTTGAAAAATGATGTTTCTTCATACTTACATTTAATCAGTTTTTTAAAAGTTAAAGCACTCTTTCTCAGCCCCATTAAACCATCATATAAATGGGTCCTCACCATACCTACTTTGCAAGATGGTTGAAGATTTCATAACAATACTATGTATAGTTCATTGTACCAAACTCCTCAAATTCTACCTGATAACTTTTTATGAATAAATCTTATCAATTTGATTAAACCAAGATTCTATTTCTGTTCTGTTACAAGTAGGCATCAGCCTACTTATAAAAGAAGTGATTATCTTATATTCTTTACTAGTTGATTTATTTTTTTCTTGGTGTAAAATTACTTATTTATCAGTAAATTACTCCATAAGAAAGGGAACTGCCATAAATGGACAGTTTCTTATTGAACTATTTTCACTATGACATATCCATACTTCAAGGGATAGTGATATCTATAGTTTATATGTTGACTTTACTGAGGCATCACAAATCCACTGTGACTAAATACATGGTATCTGTGAGTTGATGTGCTTCAAGAATTCATTCCTTTGGAGTCACAGTGGTAATTGATCTCTTTCTATACTCATCTAGGTGGGGTTTTGATCAGCAAGCAGGTAGTTTGTCTTGGGCTGACTGACACTTGGAGGCTTTCTAAAGTTTCTGATGTGCTAACAGAGCTTTCTAGCATGAAAGACCATCATCATGTCTTAGTGAGGATTTGGAGAAATGAATGCAGTCTTGGAGTGATGAAAAAAATCTATTAGAAGCCCCTCAGATTCAGAATAGCTTTTAAAACCAGTCACAGGTAAAAATGGCATTCCATTAATAGCCATATTTGTGTCAAAGGGCAAACTCATGGCCATTTTTATTCCTTCAGGACTGTTTCTTTAGGAAATATTGCAGTTTCAAACTCTTTGCCTTGTTTTTTTGCTGACACAGTTTCTTTGCAGCTTTCAATTTCATCCAAGTCAACTTTGCCGAAAGGGGAAGAATTTAACTGGAAATAATTAAAGTACTTTTCACTCTTGGCTACACAGAAATATGTGTTTAACTTTTAAATTGTACCCAAGGTTTTGCTTTTGGAATATGCATTTATTTTATGAAGTCATTGAATTGCAGAAGTAGAAAGGGACCTTGAAGTCCTTCTAAGATCATACACTCTAATGTTCCTTCCATCTCTGACATTTTGTGTCCTGACGTTTTTCCTATTGAGGTTTATTCTGGCACTGAAATTCTGTGTTGTAAAGTCTCTTCCAGCTCAGACACTATGCGCTTTTTAAAAAATCATTTTATTTTTCAAATGAAGAGCAACCTTTTCTCTCGAGAAAGCAAGAAAATCAAAACCGTTGTTACAAACATGTAGCAAAAGAAATAAGCAAAAGAAATGCTTGCATTGGCTCTGTCCAAAAATGTTTCAATCTTTACTCAGTCCATCAGTGCTCTGTGAGGATTTTGGCAGGATATTTTGTAATTAATCTTCTAGAATTGTGGTTGATCATTGTAGCAGAGTTCTCAGATGTTAAAAAGTTATTTGTCTTCACAATAGTGTTGTCACAGTATAAGTGGTCCTTGTGGTTTGTTTCCTCACTCTGCCTCACTTCATATGAGTCTTCCTACATTTTTCTAAAACCATCATCTTCATAATTCCTCTTGGCAGAATAATATTCCTCCACCTTCATATACCATAACATTCCCCAACTTTTTGTCACCCCTTAAATTTTCAATTCTTTGTTTTCTACTGTAAATAACTACTATTATTTTATTTTGTATACATGAGTCTTTTTCTTTGATCTTTGATCTTTTTTGAGTTATAGACCAATGATTCTTCTATTATCCCTCCTTAATTTGTTTTCCAAGTCAGTCATTTTTTCAATGAGATATCATACACTTCTATTTTCCAGTCTTGTGAATTAAGAAATACTTCTCTTCTCATGGAGTCATTAGTTTCTACTGGCTAATTATAATTTTCAGATATGGCACTTTAGGATGTACAATGGATTGAGCTCAGGGCTTGGAGTAAAGAAGACACTTCTTTCTGAGTTCAAATCTAGCCTTAGCCATTTCCTAGTTGTGTGATCACAACTTAGGGTAGGCCATTTAATTCTGTTTGCATCAGTTTCATCATGTGTAAAATGAGCTGCAAACCATTCTAGTATCTTTCCCAAGAAAATCCCAAAGGAGTCATAGAGAGTCAGACATGACTGAAAAGTGACTGAAACAAGAGATTTTCAGGGATTCCCTTTCTTTCCCATCCCATTGGGTAAGGATTTCTAACTGTTCTTCTGAGTTATTAATTTTCTTTCAAATCTTTATTCCACAGCTCTCATTTATTTTCCTATTTTTATGCCAACAATTTCATTTATTTTTTAAAAACATTTTTGGCTTTAAAAATTGTTTTAATCTCTTCCAGAAATCCTGATTGGACCCTTTCAACACAGAGTTTTTCTTTGAGAATTTACTTGTGAATGTTTTGGAGCCATTCTAGTCTTCTGGATTTTTGTTTTAAGCATTTCCATCCTTATAATAGCCCTTTAAGGTGCTCTTTTTCCCCCCTCTCATTCTTCCAGCCTTATTCTTGACTTTGGACTTCATATAATGGCTGATTGTGCTTCTGATTAGACATGTCTCACTTGGGCCTTTTACTTTTTGAGTCCTTCTGTTGCTTTCTTGGGGGTATTGAATATTGTATTATAGAAAGCTCAGGTTAAGAACCTGCAAGCTTTTAGTATTTCAAAAAGTCAGAACACAGCTCTCTTGGTCATAGCTCTGCAAGTTTCTGACCTGTGTTTGGTTCTGTATAGCACACTTACTGTTTTGCCCTTGGTTGGAAGTTTTAGTAGACTTCTGAAATTCATTGCTATTGGGCACTTTGAAAGTTCTGTATGCTTAAAGTGACAGAACTGATGGCTCCTCTTTGGTCTGTGATTCTTGCCCTGGTTATTCCACAGAAGGCATCAGGCTTGGCTGAAGGGGGATAATGAGACTCCATTTCACTTTCAGTGTCAGAGCCACCTAGCTGCTGCTTGCTTCTGAGCTTGTTTCTAACTCAGTATAGAGTTTAAAACCTGTGGTACAATGTTTTTCACCCTGGAATTGCCTCTCATCTTTAGGCACAAGACTCTCCCTATTCCACATTAAATCTGAGACTTGGGTATGAGTAGTGACAGAAATGCAGACAGACTGCATTTATTTTCAAATCCTGTACAAGGCTGGGGTCTCCCTGGGATTTTGTCTTATTCTTGAATCCAGCCTTGATTTGCTTCTAGTCAGGTAAAAGGAAAGTCAGGTAAACTCTTCCAACACAACAGAAGAGTGAGATGGGGGTGCTCTAATATTCTGTGTGGTATGCCTTTTACTAGACTCTATACCCAACATCTACAGACCTCTCTGTCTATCTGTTTCTACCTGGGGTGGAAAAATGATTCACTGTGATTTTCATTCTTGGATTTTCCAATCAGGACTCAGTCTTCAACTTTGTAAGGGAAGTGGGGGGGGGAGGGGAGAAGAGCTCAGCTGTTAGTCCTACTTCTTTCCCCTCTTGGCTCCACCTCTCTATTTGGTGTTCTAAGTTACTTCTATCTTTCACTATCTATCTTTCTTATCACTTCTGTCTTTCACTTCAAGTTGCTTTATCACATCCTACATTTAGAAACTGAAGATGCCTTACTAGGTCATCTCTTCTAAAGCCCACATTTTACAATGGAGGAAACTGAGATTATCAGTGTTTAAGGGATTTGCCCAATATGATGCAATGACAAAGCCATTTTTGAACTTCCCAATCATTACTGGAATCTCTGTACCACAGTGCCTCCTTTTATTTTGCAGAGGAGGAAACTTGAATATGGGCACATAAAAGGATTTACTCAAGGTCTTGGGGCCAGTTCATAGCAGAGCTAGGACAAGAACCCAGCTCACCTGTCTAAGGCTCCATCCCCTGCTCCTAGCTGCTGCCATGCCTCAGTCTCTGAATGCCTTTGTACTTGGCTCCATTGAAAGATTTAACATTTGAAGGACTTAATGATGCATTTCCCCCCTTCACTCTTCTATTGTGTTTGAAGAATAGGTACAGAGTTTACTTGACTTTCCTTTCAATGGCAACAGGAAGAAAAATGTTTCTAAACAGCTCTTTGAAATTCTATAAAAACATCTTTAGAGAGCCCTATTTTCATTCCATAAAACAAATGACATTAATGAATCCCTAAGTCAGGGCTGCCTGTCGCTTTCAGCAACTAATAATGAGCAAATAGATTCTGATGGGCCTCCTCTAGGCTGCTCTGACACTTCTTATGGTGTTTCAGCAAGCAACAAGGCCCCTGTCATCAGCAGTAATGTGTTCTCACTTCGATTTGCCTGCATCCCCTAGACCCAGGCAAAGGATAGACAGACATGGCTTGCCTTAAGCATTTAGAATGTTCTCCTGGTCTGGCACAGGTCCCAGCATTTTAGCCCCTAGCAGACTTTTAAGATACATCACAGCAATGACTGTCATGGAACTGGGAAGTCAACATGGAGATCTTACCTGGCTTGGGACTTGCTAATGGATTTTTGGGAAGCTCTGGGGAGAAAGTTGAGAGTTGAGAGGGTTGTGTGTGTGTGTGTGTGTGTGTGTGTGTGTGTGTGTGTGTGTGTGTGTGTGTGTGTATGTTTGGGGGTCTGTTACACTAAGGAAGCCCCAGAAGCTGAGCTGTGGGGTCCACAAGGCAGCAACGCTGTTGAGAACCACTAGGATGGCAGAGGCCTCTCTCCTACTCAGAGGCAGCAGATAGAAGCAAGGGGAGACAACTTCTCTGAGCCAGTATGTACTAGGTAGGTCCATTCTCTTGCTGGTGCAGAGCCATTTAAAATATAAAGAATGCCCTCTTTTCCAGGATACTGTGGCTGTGGGTCTGTGTAGTCTCTGAGGTACTTTCTTCATGTGTCTTTCTGACTGACTTTCCCTCTCTGGAAAATGAGGTCCTTCAGCTAGTTCTAGATCTTCTAATTCTCTTCTAGCTCTAATATTTTCTGTTCTTGTTTCTAATATTCCACATCACAAAGTACTTCCAGTTTTAACATAATTGTGTTTTATGTTCTAAGAGTCTCTGTTCTACCTATTCTACCATTCTGAAGAATATACAATGCATATTCTAACATACTACATTCTAAGATCCCTTCAGCTCATTATTCTAGTTCTAAGTTCATATTACATATAACCTTCCAGAATTCCTATAATGCTCCTACCCTAAGGATAGAGACCCTTGGCTAATAGCCTCCAAAGGAAGCTACAGGAACACTATAGAGTCCCCCAGGGCTTTGGATTGCAGGCTGGGTGCTGTTATTTCCCTAGTGCTGAACTCTACATGGTTTCAGAAGGCAGCATGATAGTCCTATCTATTGAGCCTGATCTCACAGTGCTCACAGCCACTTAGGAAGGCACAAAGCTAGGGAAGTCAGCCAAGGCCATTCCCAAGCAGAAGTCATAAGTGCTTCTATATGTTCACATGATGGAGTGCAGGCAGGACAGAAGCAAGAAAGATAAAAGAATGGATCTCCAGAGAAAACTGGACTGCTAGTATGTGGGAGCACAGGGGAGGCAGAAGAAGGGTAACAGGGCTAGAGAAAGAAAGAAGGAAGGCTTCCATTTTCCAAGGATGACTTCCCAAATCTCTCATTCAGAGGAAAAACTAAGAATTCAGCAGATATTGGGAACTTTTGAATCTCACAATTTCAAGAGGTGTCTCTCTATGTCATGAGATTTTTGTTTAAATGAAGCTATGCTAGGTGAGAAAGAACTCATCTAGAGCATCCTTAACAAGTGTTCATCAAGCTTCCTCTTGACAATCTTTGGGAAGCACAATCCTGAGGGAGAAGTAAGTCTTCTTCAAAAAGGTTTAGTGGGAAAAGGACTTTGTTAACCTTCAAGTACATTTTAAACATGAATTTGTATTGTTATTATTGATTATTATCACTCACAAAGGCAGTCCATCGCACCTTCAGCGAGCTCTAATTGGGAGGCAATTGAAAATAACCCAAATTTATTTAGAATAAAAAGTCCTTGCAGGGCCAGTGCATAGAATAGTTCCTGGCACATAGAAAGAACTTAATAAATAGTAATAATGTTACATATGTTCAGATAAATATATGATATAGATTATTTACATATGGTTATATATTGCTTCTATATATTATATTTCTATTGTTTATATAATATAACATAAAATAATTATAATATTACCCATAATATTATTATCCATATAGCATTAATTGGGCACAGGCAAAAAATGGTAGCACTAATAATAATAATAATAATAATAATAATAATGCATGATATTTTTATAGCACTTTAAATTTTGTGAATATATAATTTATCTCACTGATTCTGCAAAACAACCCTGTGAGGTAGGTACTGTTATCACCACATTTTACAGATAAAGAAACTAAAGCTGTAAGTAGAGAAGCCCAGTAACACATAGCTTGTAAATATCTGAGGCTAGCTTTGAATTTAGATCTTTCTGACTACATCTAGAACTCCATCCACTGTGCCATCAGTCTCTTCTAGAAATGCCTTATTCATGTCTCTATCTGTATTTCTTTCTATGTGTGGTTTCCACACTTTGGCTATGCAATCTAGTCTTACCCTCCACCCTAGAGTTTAGTGCAGTAATGACAAACCTATGGCACAGGTGCCAAAAATGGCACACAGGGTACTCTTTGTGGACATGTGGCCATCCTTTCCCCTCCCCCAGAGTTTGCTACTAGAAAGGCCATGGGGGTGGAGATGCTCCCTTTCCCCTCCCCACTGGATCTGACAACATTTTTTCACATCACCCACTCCTCTATCCAGTAGCCCAATGAGAGTGCTTTTTCCCTGTGTTGGGTAAGGGGAGGAGGGACATGGCACTCAGTCTGGAGGGTGGGATGAGGTAGGTCCCAACACTCCATCTTTAAAAGGTTTGCCATCCCTGGTCTAGTGTCTTTTCTAGAGAAAGGACTTCCTTTTAGGTCAAGCTGTTCAAATACTGTTGACAGCTATGCTGTCTCTCCTGTGTCTTCCCTTTGAGTAAATTCTGCTACTTCTAATAATCAAAGTAGTCTGATGTGATGAGAGAAGCATTTTGATATCCCAAGACAAAATTCAAGCTGTGCCTCTCATATATACTGACTGTTTGACTCTTAATATGTCACTTAATGTCTCACTGACTCAGCCAACTCTCTCAGAATATATGGCAAACATTTGTACTGCGAGGAGGGAGTTCTAAAGTCTAACATCCGGTTCTGACCATTTAAAATAACCCAGATTTATTTAGAACATAAGATCCTTGAGGAGTGGCACTGGCACTGTCTTTCTTGTTTGTGTTTGCACTTCTAGGACATAAAATTGTTCCTAGCAAACAGTAAAAGCTTGATAAATAAATAATAATTATATTTATTAAAATGTTATATATTATCTCTACATAGTATATTTCATATGTAGATAAACCAATGAGGTTATTTATGTATTTTATGTCATATAACACAAATTATATTATTCATCGCAACATTCCTTTGTTCTTTATTCCAGGGTTCCTTGTTTGTGATATTCTGTGTTCTCATATTCTCCATTTCAAGTTCCCTTCCATCTCTAAAATCTAGGAAGCTTTTGCAATCACCTTTTGAAAGCAAATCTATGGAGCTTTGAATTCCAGATCTGTGCTTCTTTCTAGGACTTCAGAGATTGAGAGTTTCTGAGTTTTACAAAAGCATCCTGGGCCGTTTAGGAAAAAGGCAAAGGTATATTACTGTGCTTGAAAAGAAGGGTTAATGGCAAGTGCAAGGCACTCACAATTATGACAGCTCTATTCTATTTAAAAAGAGGAACCTTTTTTTAATGTTGGAACATGAATACCCTAGACTATAGACAATGGAGTAAGTCGACAAGAATAGGCAAATGAATGAGAATGTAATCATTAGCCCACATTACTTGCTCCAGGTTGAATGGATTGTAGCTTTTCCCCCTTCTAATTAACCCAGAGAATTTGAGATTTTAATCTTTCATGGGATATAACAGCTAATAACCTAACTGCGCCAATCTCTGTACTTCAAGCAAGTGAAGGGCCGATGATGGAATATTTGTAATTTACCTAGCGTAGTTAGGCTAGGCTGAGGTCCTAGCAGCTCTTCTTTTAGTCCTTCATTACTGTAAGCCTTTGCCCACCAGGGTTTTTCATCCTCGTGAGTGTTATTCTCACACACTAAGAGTGAAAGCCTGACTCCTCTCTACCATCATGTGGTGGCAGCCCCAGCATTGGAGGGCATGGATGCTCAACCTTAGGATGATTGCTGGCACCTGTTGCTGGCCTTTCTCCCAGATCAGCTGTTCTGCATTTCTTGCTGTACTAACAACACCCACAGTCTGGAGGCTAGGTTGGACTAAGCAGAAAAGAGGGGCTCAAATAGACATGGAAACCTTTCTATCTCACCTTTGGCCCGTTACGGGATCAACTCGTAATGAAATGTGAAGAAACACAGGTATTGTTACTATTTTGCAATGTGGTATAATGGAAATAATGCTGGTTTTGGAAGCACATGACCTCTAAATGCTATCTCTGATATCCCTAGTTTATTCCTTTGGGAGAATCAATTAGCTTCACTGGGCCTCAGTTTCTTCATCTGTAAAATGAGGAGGTTAAGCTCAAATGTCTTGTCAGCCCATAAATTATGAACTTTGGTCTGATAAGAAGATAAGAAATCTTCTTACAAGGTACCTTAAAACCAATCAATTCACATTTATTGAATGTCTACAATATGCCAGGCATTGTGCTATTTAAGGATTTGAACATTCTAGGCAGTCTTATGTTTGGCAGCTGAGGTGTTGGTAACTGATATTTTTGTGGGGAATCTTATCTCATCCTATATACTTGATTGCGAGTATTTAAGACCCTGAGATTTTCTGGGGAGAACTATTTCACAAATATGTTGGGATACTCTTTTTAAAAATAGCTACTTCTACTAAATGATGTTGCTTATTTTATCGCTAGCCTGCCACCCACTCTCTTTTGGGTTTCTATTGCATTTATATCACCAATTTTTATTTTAATTACAAATTTCCACATAAATTTTCCAAAGTTATATGATCCATATTGCCTCCCTCCCTTCTTCCTTACCTCCTCCCGGAGCTGACAAGCAATTCAATCTGGATTATACAAATATTATCATGTGACCAATTTTTCAAGAAGGCAGATTTCTTGCTCTAGAGAAAGAGACTCAAGAGAAAATGCCTTTGGGGGTTCCACTGCCATTTATCTGGGCTCCTTCTCTGACTGAAACTCATCACTATACTGTTTTTGGTAAAGTACTGAACCTTAGGGAGAAAGTTGATTGTGAATCAGGGATTGGGAAAGAGATCCCCAGATTCCCAGGGTGAATGCAGGGAATATTTACTTAATGGTTATGTTTTTCTCATTTGAATTCAGCTTTTGGATGAGATATTGGGAGCCAGCTGCCTGGGCATGCTATGGAATTCCTTCCTTCTAAATCTAAGCCTATCAGGTAGATGAGCCAACTCCATCAGCTGGGCTGACTCTTCTTCCTCCCTACCCACATGACTAGCCTTCCAAAGATCTTCCCCCAGAGTATTTGGCCTTTCTCTGCAGTTAGTCAGTCAGTAAGGATTTGTTCATCACCTATTCTGTGCCATGCACTAGGCTAAGCCCTGGGAATATAACAAAGGGTCAGAAACAATCCTTGCCCTGGAGAAGCTCACAATCTAATTAAAAATGTCCAAATTGAACAGTGATTTGTTTCTACTTAGTACCAGAGAATTCACTTCTCTCCTTGATATCTCTTAAATTGGTTTTGCCCATCTTGAAATAAAGGCATCTGACTTCAAGAATAAATGCATAGTTATGGAAAAAGCATGACAAAAGGATGAGGAGAGAAGGGAGACATTTTTGAAAATCCACAGAATTTGGGAATTGGAAGTGATCCTAGGTGCTATCTAATACAACCCATAAGCACAGGAAATCACATATTATATTATATCCAATATCCAATAAGTGATTATCCTCTTTGAGGACCTTTTAAGGATGGGGAGCTCACCATCTCTTAAAGAAGCTCATTCAATTTTTGAACAGCTTTCATTGTTAGGAATTCAAATCTAAACTTGCTTCTTTGCAACTCTATGTATTGCTTGCATTTCTGTCCTTTGGGAGTCAAACCAGGTGAGTCTGATTTCTCTTCCATGACAGCCATTCAGCCATTTGAACACTTCAGTCATTTCCCCTTGAGACTTCTTTTAGTTAAGTGTGTCAATTCCTCTATCCCATCCTTGTATGGGATAAACTCAAGATTCTTAACTATCTTAATTGCTTTCCTTTGTATGCTTTTCACCTTGCCAGTGTCTTTAATTCATAGCTCATGGAAATCATGTCAGATATAGTCAGATGAAAGCAGGATACAGTGTGGGACCCTTATCTCCTGCTTATTGGAAGCAATGCCCCCTTAATGCAGCCCATGTTTGCATTAGTTTTTGGTTTTTCCCTCCTACCATACAGCATCACCAACTTGCATTGCCTTTACAGTCCACAAAACCCCCAAATCATTTTCAAAATAACTATTATTTATCTCTACCTTTTCCATCTTTTACTTGCAAAACTGATTTCTTGGTACCATGTGAAGACTTTACATTTATTTCTATTGAAATTTATCTGGTTAGATTCCATCTAATGGTCTAATCTATCTATCTACATCTAATGTAGGGCTTGGCAAACTATAGGCAAATCAAGACTATCATCTATTTTTGTATGTTCTGTGACATAAGAATATTTTTGTTTTCACATTTTAAAATAGCTTGTCAACCCCTACTCTGAAGCTTTACTAATATATAGACAAACTATACCCACACCATCTCCCATGTCTACCTGTTTGGTCAAGAAAGAATTGACCTGGTAGTTGACCTGGCATGACTTCTTCCGAATGAAGTCATATGACTCTTTTGAATCTCTGTCTCTCTAGATGTGTCACCATCTCTTTAATAATCTATTTTAGAATTATCTCAAGAACTGAGTCAAGCTCACTGCTCCATTGCCCACAGATGGTGTTCTTTCCTTTTTCGAAGACTGAGACAGCATTCACCCATTTCCAATCTAATTGTACCTCTCTTGTTTTCCAAAATCTTCCAAATATCACTGACAGTGGTTCAGCCAACAGATCTGCTGCCAAATCTTTCAGGATCCAAGGCTGTCATGCATCCTGATCAGATGACTTGAATTCACTAAGTTCCAGGAGATGTATTCTTATGCTTTGTTATCCTGCTATCAACTCATAAACTGAATTCAATTCAAGCCAACAAATATTGATTAAGACTATCATTTGCTGTGCCAGCAACTGTGCTCTTTGTAAAAGTATATGAAGATGAAAGGGAAGAGGACAACTCCATGTGCATAGTCCAGAAAATACAAGTATCTATAAAACATTTCAATGTAATTTTAAGGAAGTTAAGTGCATTGCCTGCAAGTGAGGAGTGTGTAATGGAAAGCTTAATGTAGGAGGTGGCAGCAGAGTAGGCTTTGAAAGAAAATAGGGTTTCTTCTAAGGATACTTGGTATGCAGTTGATAGGTCCAGCCTAGAGTCAGGAAGATTCTTCTTCCTGAGTTCAAATCTGGCCTCAGACCCTTAGTTTGATCTGGGAAAGTTACTCAACTCTGCCTCAGTTTTCTCATCTATAAAATGAGCTGGAGAAGGAAATGTCAAACCACTGTATATTTGCCATGAAAACTCCAAATGGGGTCATTGAGTCATAAATGACAGAACAAAACAAGGGATTTTAGGAAGTGGAAGTGGGAGGGAATTCTAGGCATGAGAGCTACTGGTATAAAGATTCAGAGATGGATAATGGAATGTCATATATAAGAAAAAAGCAAATATGTCAATGTGGCTGGAATGTCAAAGGACAGTGATACATAATACATCTAGAAAAATGAGCTTGAGACATTTTATGAAGGACTTTAAATAAGAAATAGAAGGTCTTGTACAGATGTTAGATATTACACAAGGGGAAATTGAGGGGGGACTACTGTATACATCACTTTTATGATAATCATCATCAACAACATTTAAATAGCAATTCTAGGTTTATAAAGCACTTTATACATGTTACCAGGTTTTATTTTTACAATAATCTCATGAGATAAATGCTATAGTTATTCTCTTTTTACAGATGAGGAAATTGAGGCCTAATGAATATAGGCATCTTACCCAGGGTCATAGAGTCATTAAGTGTCCAGGGCAAGATTTGAACTCTGGTCTTCTTGATTACAAGTCCAGCACTATTTCCACTATGTTTCTTGGTAACCTCAATAATAGGAATTGTAATAGTTTACATTTCTGAACTACTTTACAATAGAGAAAGCACTTATCTTACTTTTACTCTTTGAAGTAGATGGAATGGGTATTATTATTCCTGTTTAACATTTGAAGAAACTGAGGTTTAGAGATTTGAAATGTCTTGTCTAAAGTCATACAGTTAATAAATTCCAGCCTCTAGATGCAATATTCTTTCCATTCTCTACTCCCTAATATAGATCCTCAACTCTCAGATGGTTGGGGATGTTTTTGTATGTGTTTAAGTGCATATATGTGTTTGTGAGTGTGTATCCCACAGTTTTGGTACCATATGTTACTGCCTTGAAGCTCTACCTAGGCTGATTCCCCCTCAGGGAATTACCTGAGTTCCATAGAGCTGATGGAAGAGGTGCTGAATATGAATTCCACTGATTATAGGAGGTAAGGACCTGAATGAACAAGTTTAGTATTCAGGGAACGTCAGCAGCAGCAGCTGCAGCCAGGACAGCAGAATCCAAGGGTAGACATTTGATGACCTCCCTCCTGCAACATCTCTTTTCACAACTTACACATCAGGGCTAACTGTTCCACAGGCAGAACAGAAAAATCCACTCTCTATGCTATCACCTTGAATGGAAAATTAAGCGTTTATCAACAAGCTCCTCTTATTTGTAGAGCACTGTGTGAAGTCCTAGGACACAGGCAAAATAAAGAGAAGACAGTGTCTGGAGTTAGTTCATCTGGGTTCAAATCTCCTCTATGACCCTACTTATGTGACCTTGGGAAGGTCACTTAGCCTGAACCTAAGTTCCTTTATCAGTAAAATGAGGTTATTGGAATAAACTGACTCTGAGGTCCTTCCTAGACCTAGATCTGTACTGATAGAGATTGCCTTATGGATAGATTACTGGACTTTGAGTCCAAAAGAATTGGATTCAAATTCTATCTTAAGAATTTATTAGTTCTGTGACACTGGGCAAGTCATTTAACAACTTTGATTGTCAGTTTCATCATCTCTATATAAAGAGGTTGGACTAGATAATCTTGGATTAAATCTATGATCTTATTATCATAGAAGACCTAGATTCCATCCCTGCCTCAGTTTGAAACCATTTGACCCTTAGAAAGTAACACAATTGCCTCAATTTCTTTTACTTTCAATTTTATTAATTTTTTCTTTCCTTGTTTTGGATTTCCAATTCAGTTTTCATCTGGGTGTTTTTAATTTGTTTTTTTTTTCTAATTTTTTAAGTTGCAAGCCCAATTCATTGATCTCTTTCCCCTCTATTTTGTTGATATAGACACTCAGAGATATAAAATTTCCCCTGAGTACTGCTTTGGCTGTATTCCATAGATTTTGATATGCTCCTTCCTCATTATCATTCTCTTTTATGAAGTCCAAAATTGTTTCTATGATTTGTTTTCTGACCCACTGGTTTTCAAGACTTAGATTATTTAGTTTCCAATTAATTTTAAATTTGCCTTTCCATGGACCTTTGGTTAATTATAATTTTTATCACATTATGATCTGAAAAAAGTTGCATTTATTATTTCTGCTTTTCTGCATTTGTTTGCAGAAAACACAAACAAAATGTTTAAATGTTTCTATGCTCTAGTACATGGTTGATCTTTGTATATGTACTACTGAGAAAAAGGTATATTCATATTTATCCCTGTTCAATTTTTTTTCCAGATATCTGTTAACCCTATTTTTTCTAATATTTCATTCACTTCCCTTACTACTTTATTTATTTATTTATTTATTTATTTATTTATTTATTTATTTATTCATTCATTCATTTATTTATTTATTTATTTATTTATTTATTTATTTTTTGGTTCAATTTACCTAGCTCTGAAAGAGAAAGGTTGAGATCCCCCTCTAATATGGTCTTACTATCTATTTCCTCCTTAAGCTCCTTTAATTTCCCATTCATAAATCTAGATGATATGCCATTTGGTGCATAAATGTTTAATAATGATATTAATTCATTACCTCTTGTACCTTTTAGCAAAATGTAATTTCCTTCCTTATCTTTTTTAATCAGATCAATTTCTACTTAATTTTGTCTGGTATCATTATTTTTACTCCTGCTTTTTTTGCTTTAGATGATGCCTCAGTTTCTTTATCTATAAAATGTGAGGGTTTGACTAGAGGGTTTCAGTGTTTCCCTTGAAGTTCTAGAACTCACATCCTATTCCCATGATTATATTTACAATCTAGAATAGGGAAAAGGCATATTCCTCCCACACCCAAAATATTAAAGGAATTAAAAAAAAAACTAGAACAGCTTCAGCAGAGAACAGTTGGACAGTGAGGAGGCTAGAGACTTTGCCACATAAGATTTAGTTAACAGAAGTGTGAATGTTTAAATAGGAGAAGAAAAATGCTTGAGAGTATAGAAAATGAATTATATGGGTTCAATTATTTGAAGATGGTATCACCTAGAAGAAAGACGGAACTTCTATAGAAAATGGAGAGAACTTGCAAAGAAGCCAATTTAGGTTCATTATCTGGAAGACACTTCCCAATAATGAGAGGCATCTTCAAATGGTGTGGCTGCCCCAGGAGGTTGTGAGTTCCCTCTCCTTAGAAATATTTAAGCAAAAGTTACTTGGTTATTTGGATTGACTTGAAATGAATGGCATTGAAGGATCTAAGATTTGGAGTCAGAAGAGACGCCAGAGCTTTCCAGAGCCAAAAATTCTCATTTTATAACAGAAGAAGCTAAAACTTGGGGAGCTCAAGTGATTCTCCAAAGTCATGTACAAAGCCAGTAGCAGAACCTAGAAGATGTCTAGCAAGCAGGTGTCAATATGTAGCTGGATCTGAGGAGAGAGACTAGGGCTGAATATAGATATTGAGAGCTGAGGATATGGATATACAAGCTGAGAGTTGAACCCTTGGGAAATAAGAACATCTCACAAAAAGAGACAAAGAGAGGGAGAGGGATGGGAGAGAAAGAAAACAAGAAAGGGAATGCCTAGAGGATACTCCTTGCATACCTCCGAATATTAGAAATCCTGATTTCCTTCAAAATTCAGCTCAAGAAGCACCTTCTTTGTGAAACTTTTCCTTATTGCTTCAGCTACTACCATCCTCTCTTTCAAAAGCAAGTGACATTTGTTTTTGATTTGTCTTATGTTGCCTTTTCCATCCCCTCTTAAAATGTAAGTTCTTTGAAGTCAAAGACTATTTCCCTTTTTCCTAGTTTATCTGGAGGCTATTACAGGTTCTGGCCCTTAGTAGTTGCATAATAAATGTTGATTGATTGACAATTCAACAAAAGGAGAGGAAAGTTATGGAAGCCAAAGTTTCCAAGAAGAGAGGATAAGAGGTTTTAGTCAACAGTATGAGAAACAGCAGATAGATCAAGGTGAGGATTCTGGAAAAGCCATTAGTTATGTAAACTAAGAAGTTATTATTAACTTTGGAGGAGCCTTTTTTATTGGATTTTGGGTTTGGAATCCAGATTGCAAAGGACCAAGAAATAGGTGGTATTGAAAAGTTGGGGGCATATCCATTGTTGAGGAAGAAGGGGTGGTACATGGAGGGAATGTCAGGGTCAAGTGAAATCTTTAGAAGGCAGGAGCAGATAAGAGCATGGGACAATGAGATCATAGATCCAGGAGAAGTTTATAGGTATTAGAGAAAAAGGAGGGGGATAGGGAGACATCAACAAGTCTGGGGTTTTTCTACTCACTTGGAGACTGGAGCTTCAAAAACTAGCAGAAAATGGCCAAGGTAAGAGGAAGAACCTGGGATTTTTCTTGATGGTACTAGGGAGTATAATGATTCAAGCTCCTTTTACTCCTTTCCTTCATGAGCATCCTACAACCTGCTCATAGTTAAGATGTCTTCTTTTGCCTTAAATATAAAAACTCGCCATTCCAGCAATAAACACAGTTGAGAATGGTTTAACCATTCGGCCAATCAGAACTTGGCTCAGGCTGCAGCCTGGCTTATTGTCACTGAATTTTTCTTAATGAAAAAGGTCTCTGTCTTCCCTCATAATTCTTGTTTGCCATGTAGTTTTCCCCTTTCTCCTTCATTATCACTTTCCCCCTGTTTATGGGATGTCAGGTTCTTCAGTCTTTTTTATTTTATTTTATTTTTTTGGTGCTAATTATAGAAAGAAAATTAAACTATATCCTGGGAGTTATATCTGCAGAGAAGGCATGCTGGCATGGCAGAAAGCCCTCTGGGGTTTCTCTGGAATAGGGTGAGCACTCTTGTGCATAGTAAAAATATGCTGATATATACAATAATTCAGGAAATTCTCATTAAGAACCTGGAGAGTTCCTCGACTAGATCCTGATGGAGCTCTAAAGAGGAGATAAAATATATTCTTGCCCACATTGAGCCTATGATTTAATTTAGGGATAGAACATGAATCCAGGTAACTCTAACAGACAAAATTATGATAGGTGCTTTAGAGAGGTACAAAAAGAGTGTTCAAAGTAAAGTTCCAAGAAGAGCTATTATCAACAGATTGTCGAAAGTTAGCTTGGCACAGGTCACAGAATATTGGGCCTAGAATCAGGAAGATCTGTGTCTGGATTCTTTTTCATATTCTTTTTTTCTCTTAACAAACATATATATATATATATATATATATAATTTTTTCACAATTACATGTAAAATATTTTTTAACATTTGATTTTTTAAAAAGATCAAGTTACAAATTCTCCCCCTTTCACCCTCCTATCACCTCTTTTTGAGAAAGCAAGCAATTTGATATAGATCATGCATGTGTAGTCATGTATGACCTTTCTATGTTAGTCATGTACAATAAAACACAAGCCAAAAAATAAGAAAAAAGAAAAAAAGTTTAAAAGTATGCTTCAGTTTGCATTTAGATTCCATCAGTTCTTTCTCTGTAGGCAGATGGCATTTAAAAAAAATAAAGTCCTTCAGAATTGTCTAGGATCATTGTATTGTTGGGAATAGCTATGTCATTTATGGGTCATCATTTTATAATAATATTGATACTGTATACAAAATTCTCTTCTTTCTGCTCATTTATCTTTGCATCAGTTCATTCTAGTATAGATTTTTCTGAGAGCATCCTGCTTATAATTATAACACAATAATATTCCATCAAATTTTATACCACTAGTTGTTCAACCATTCCCCAATTGATGGGCATTTCCTTAATTTTGAATTCTTTAGCCATTACAAAAATAGCTGCTATGAATATTTTTAACATATAGAACCTTTTCCTTTTAGTTATTCTTATCTCTTTGAAATCAGACCTAATATTGGTAATGCTGGGTCAAAAGGTAGGAACAGTTTTATAACCCTTTGGGGCTATAAATTTAAATTGCACTGCAGAATGACTGTAGAATGTTAGTATGGTAATAGGGTAGAGCAAAATACAAACTCAAAAAGAAGACAAAAAAATCTGAACTGCCACATCCAGATCCTTAAAGAAAAATGTGATTTGGTCTCAGGACCAGAAAGAAGTCCTAGAAGACTTCAAAAAGAATTTTTAAAAATTAAATAAAAGTGATAGAGAAAAATTAAGAAAATAAATGACAGTATTGCCAGAAAATCATGTAAAAAGAGTCATGGTAAAGAAGTCAACTTACATTCCCTTCTATCAATCATCCCTTTCTCTCATTTTTCCTCTCCTACTTTCTGGTTGAACAAGATAAATTTCCATATCCGATTAAGTCTGTATATTATTCCCTCTTTGAGCCAGTTATTATGAAAATAAGATTCAATCTGTCCCACCAACATCTTCTATCTTCCCTTATGTAAAAGCTCATTCACATCTTTTATGTGAGATAATTTAGTCTACCTCTCCAGTATTCCTTCTCTCAGTGCATTTCTCTTTCTCATCCCTTGATTTTATTTATTTTTTTTAGATATCACCCTATCATATTCATTTCCCACTCATGCCTTCAGTCTGTGTATACTTCTAACTTTCTTAATAATGATAAAGTTCTTGGGAGTTACAAGTGCCATCTTCCAATTTAGGTATATATAAACATTTAATCTTATTTAATACCTTATGATTTGTCTTTCCTGTTTACATTTTTATGCTTTGTGTCGTATTTGAAACTCAGATTTTCTATTCAGCACTATTCAGTCTTTTTATCAGCAATGCTTAAAAGTTCTCTATTTCATTGAATATCCATTGTTGTGGGGTGGGCCAGCTTCCCACAGGGGATGGGGTCTCGGAGGTGGGACAGTATCAACAAAATGATGAATGGGACAGTTTTCACATTCAAACTATGGCACAGGTTTCATAGGCTAAATTGGTCTGATTTGGCTGAGGCCTGGCTTTATTTTATACCCTCATGATCACACATATACTTGGCACAGTTTCATTCTCAACATACATGTTTCCATAGAACCTAACCACAGACAGGAAGCCTAGGGAGTTAGTCAATGAAACATTGTTGCTAAGTTCAGGATCAGAGGGTAGAATCAACATGACCCAGATATAGGTTAGGGAACTCAGAGCACAGATTTGCCAGAAGTTTTTATGCCTAAAAAAGACAGTCCTATCTAAGTGGGTATATAAGAATTTTTAGGTTTAATTTTGTAAGTGGGCTCTCCTGGTTATATCCTCGGGGGACAGAGTGGGACATCTGTATTAATTCTGCAAGCATGTTGCTCTCATCTATTTTTCCTGGGGCTAAGTAAGAATAATAATCATAGCAATTCCAATAATGGGATTTTAATAAGGAAAGTCACTTTGGGGGTTTCAGTGGGTGTTTTCATTCTTCCACGTGGACAGTGACAAACAGCATGGTCTTTGATGGCTCCCGGTAATCCATTTTCCTTCCAAGGGCTTTTGCTGAGTGTATGATTCTTGGTTGTAATTCTCCCTTTATAATATCATATTCCCAGCCTTCTTGTCCTTTAGGGTAGAAGCTGATAAATCGTGTGTTTTCTTGACTGTGGCGCCATAATATTTGACTTGTTTCTTTCTGACTGCATGCAATATTTTCTCTTTGGTCTTTTCTGTTTTTAAGATATCTTTTTTACTTGTATATATGTTTGTGTATGTATATATATATATATATATATATATGTACATGAATGTGCATGTGCATGTGTGTAAGGCAAGGAGCTAGAAAATCTCCAATTACACTAAGATTTCACGTCTTTACTAGGACTACTTTCTTGGAATAGGTCATAAAAGAGAATCTTTTTTTTGCCTTGAAAGAGGAGGGAAACAGGATAAGAAGAAGCTCTAATGCTCTTTCATGATGACCATTTTTCTAGCCTAGGGTTAAGGTAGATTTTCTCCAACCCTATTCTCCCCTTCTTTTTCTGTTTGAGAATGGACAGAGCTCTGACTCTCTGGTTCCCTAGCTCCACCAAATCCTTCTGTGCTGGAATTATCAAAAGATTCAGTACTAGAGAGAACTTAGAGGTTATAAGATCAAAAGATCATAGATTTAGAAGAGGGAAGAAAATGAGGGGTCATCAATTCAATTACCTCAATGTACAGATGTGGAAACAGAGGCATAAAAGGCCAAGTGAATGGCTAGGGTCATAGAGCCAATTAATTTGTGAAACAGGATTTGATTCCAGGGTCTTCCTGATTCCCTGTGCAGTTCACTATCTTCTGAGTCACAATGCCTAGTTCATCCAGATCAATCTGATTGTTTTATAGAAGGGACAGCTAAGACCCAGAGTAGCAGCCAATGAAGCTGTCTAAGGTCATATATTGCTAGTGAGATATTGAATCAAAGCTTAAACCTAGGCCTTTTGTCTCCAAATCCAGAGCTTTTCCCCTTTAAATCATGATTGCCTTTCAAAAACATGTTGTTTCTTTGAAATGTAAAATGAAAATTAATGGAAGACTATTGAAAGAGGGGACCATTTTGGCTAGTTGTCAGTCTTTTGGTGTGAACTAAGACTTGGACTGTAGGAAATTCTACAGTGTATATAAAGGGAAGTATTGTGGGAAAAGATTTGAAAGAAATAACTGCCATTTTGAATCTAAAAGGTGAAGTCTTTGAGAGGGAATGGGATAAGGGTTGTTGGGTAGGTAGGAAGCTTAGTGCAAATCTCAGAGATCTGAGCTAGAAACCAGGTGATCTGGGTTCTAGTTTGAGTTCTGCTGGTTTTAAACCAGTTGTGTGACCTTGAGGAACTCACTATTTATTCTCTTTTAGGCCTTAGTTTCCTTTTCTGCTAGATAGAAATTGGGGGAGTGTTAGACTATAATTTCAAAAACCCTTTCTTGCAATATTCTGTGCTTCAATATTTACAATTGTATTAAGACATAGGATACTAAATTCCTTAACCAGAAGAATAAAGAGCTGAGGGCCCTATCTAAGTTCATCTGGTCTCTTCCCTCTGTCTTGCAAGCAAGTGATTTCCTTCCACATCTTGAACAAGGAATGAGGCTGAAATGCTAAAGGCAGGGCCCCCTTCCCCTGGACCGGAAATGAAGGTATTCAGTATCCTGCAGAAACAAAAAAATATACTATCATTCAATCCCCTGGGAGCTGCAGAGAAATTAAAAATGGAATTAGCAGTTCATCTGGAAACCTTCTTTTAAAAATCATATGCTTAGCTCATTGTTCCATGAAAGCTGTCTCTAGAGCAGGAGCTTAATGCTTCTGCCTAAAGAAAATGTTTTTTAGTTCATAGGTTTGCCTATATTAATCAGGGACAAAGAAGGCAGAATGGGGAGGGACAACCAAGATGGAAGTTTGGTAATAATCATTCATCAATAAGCTATTTATCAAGTGTTTACTGAATTAAAAATGTCATGTTAAGTAATGGAGGAAATCCAAGGTTTGGTCAAGTCATGGTCCCTGCCTTCAGTGAAGTTACATTTGTGTGTGTGTGTGTGTGTGTAGATCAGATACAGAAGCATAACTATACTCAAATACTGATATGGGTTTGTGATTTTATTGGTTTGGATGCCTCCATCCAACAGATCAAAAACCATCTATGCAAGCCTATCTTGTGGAGATCTTGTCTAGATCATTCCTGGCCAAGGGTTGCTTCTAGACCCAAGTCCTACCACTTATAACACTGGTAGGGAGATTGGTGCTGGCACTCAATCCTTTCTGCTCCCTCTTCTCTTCTGAAGAGGTAGACTGGATCCTTCCTGGGCCTTTTATAATTTGTCCCCAAGAAGTGGTTTATGGTATATTTTCTACTGTCATTATCCTTTAATTTTCTTTGGGATTTAATCAATAACATCCTGTCACAATAATTAGATCACTTTTTAGCCTAGAAGTAATAAAGTAGCCTCCAGCTCCACATGATTTCATTTTCTATTTTATGGAATTTATATCAAAAGAAAAGTTATTGTATTCATAATAGCTTTGAGCCCCCAGTTAGGAAAAAATTTCTAACATTCATTCAGAAGTTTGACTCTCTGCCATAATTGAAATGTTTGTATAGATATAACTGGTAGTCTCTTTATGTTTGAGGCAAAAATAAGGAAATAAGAAACATTGACATGGAAGAAGTGAACATAGCATATCGCCATATGTGTTACTAGATAGATTCATGGAAGGGAAGCATCTACCTCAGAGTTTCTCTGAAGACCAAATTAGAAAATAAAAAAAAATTCAATAAAAATTGAAAAGTACTTTGCAAACATTAAAGAACATTTATATGGAGTTAATAGAAATATTGTCATTATTAGAGAAAGAGCATCCCTTCTTTGGGAACTTCCCTTGGTTCTTCAAAAGGCAAGTACAACAACTATCTTTTCTTCATTCATTTTTTTTACTTTCTCTTTTATCTTTTCCATCTTTCCTTTCACCTGTTGCCCCTGTGATATTGGTGCTTTTTGGTTCAAATCATTAAAGCTTTGGGGAGGGGGAGTGGTTGGGACTTCATTTTGGCTTTTAATTCACTCACAAAGTCCTCACTACTGTACAAAGGCATGGAGGTGGGAGATGAATCAATATATATAGGGAATAGCAACTAGAATAGTTTGCAATGTAGAATGAATGAAGGGTAATAAATTAAGATCAGTGTGAAAAAGAACTGAAAGAAAATTGTGAAGGGCTTTAAATGCTAACCAGAGAAGGTTATTTTGTATTCAATCCAAAAAATGTAGATTCTTAACAAAAGATGCAGAAACTTATTTTTAAAAATGTGATAATTGTATTTTAGTATAATTGATTTGCTTTATAATCTTAAATATTTTATTTTATACATTTAAAATGGTATTCAAAGAAGCTGTCAATAGGCGTCACCAAACTGCCAATGTTATATATATATATATATATATATATATATATATATATATATATATATATATATATATATATATATATATATAGGATGCCAGCAAGGGAGTTACATACTCAGACCTATACCATCCAACATACTGGGGCTTTCCTCATTTTTTCTTGATATCATATAACTTCCACTAGAGCACTGGGTTTGTCCACCTGTCAGTTGGTGGTAGGTACAGTGTATAAATATTTGGGTTTGTAGTCAGAAAGACCCCAGTTCAAATCCTGAATCAAATGCTACCTGGGGAACTCTGGGCTAGTCACTGAAGCCCAATCTGCCTTACTTTCCTCCTCTATAAGATGGAGATAATTACAAATAACTCCTACCTCTCAATACTGTTAAGAGGAAATGATGAAATAATATTTATCAAGTGCTAAGCATAATTCCTGGCACATAGTAGGTACTTAATAAGTGTTTATTTCCTCTCTGTCATACCTTGCCTTTACCATCTAACTAAATGTTATTTTTCTTAATCCTTCTCTGATGACAGTTTTTACTCCTCTTTTTCAAAGTTATATGTTTCTCTCTACTCATACCTACCACATGCCTGCCTTTCCTACACTTTATATGATAATTCCAATTTTCCATGGCCTATAATCCAAGTTATTACATGATATATGAGATATTTGTATTCAAAATTACTCTATGAGGTCCAAAGGGAGAAGGTTATCCCTCCAGAAAGTTGAGGAGTGTGTGTGAGACTGGCAAAGGCTTCTGGTAGTAAGTAGGTGGCCTTCCCAAGGACAGGTGGAAATCTCATCAGAAAAGGTGGAGAGAGAAGTAATGTCAGGCAAAGGGAATGAGGAGAGCAAAGGTCTGAAGGTAAGAGTGTCCAGAACATTGGGAGGAAGGTGGTTTTCTAAGAGAGCTTTTCTGGCAACACATTTGGAATTAAAGCTGAGAAGGTAGTTTCACACAAAGTTGAAAATGACCTTGAATTCTGGCCAGGGGAACTTGAACTTAATTCAGTTGGCACTGGGGAGCCATTGAAGGTTTAAGGGTAAAGGGTGGCACAATAGTGGTATGAATGATGGGCTGGGCAAGGGGAGAAGGAAACAAGAGTGGAAAGATGTATTAGAAAGCTATTACTCTAATGTCATATCCTGGCTTTGAATAAGAAAGATGAATTTAAAACCTATAATGGGCCAGTCACTATGCTGCCATCTGGAGGCATGTATCTATCTCTCTCTATGTTGATATGCACATAGACACTCTAAGTCATTCATATATTAACAAACACAAAATATACACATATACTACATATGTGCATAAATGCACATACATACATTAGGAACTTAATAGATGCTCATTGACTTGATAGGCTATGTCTCCCCTTTGCCTGCTGCAAGAACCTATTCATAATATGGTCTGAAGGAATGATGACTCAAGGAGGCAGAAAAGATAAACTAGGGTCAAAGTTACAATCAATCAGTGAGCATTTATTAATCACCTACTCTATGCCAGACTCTATATTAGGAGGTAAGAATACAAAGACAAAGTGAAATTATCCCTGGGATCTTTTATTTGAACACAGCAGACAACATGTAAATATCCATATGCAAACTATCTACAAAATAAATGCACGTCCTTTGGGGAGGAGGCGGAGGGAGAGGGGAAAACAAGAACATTTTAGTGCAGAAATGGGAGTCTGATTCTTGAAGGCTGTTAGAGATGGACACTTGGAGGCAGAGAGGAGAAGGGAGCACATTCCAGTTATGGGGGGCAGCCAGGAAGAAAGCAAACAGCACTGGACTCTCAGGTCAAGAAGCAATTATTAATGCCAGACATTGTGCTTAACTCTGGGGAGACTGAAAGAGACAAAAGATGGTCCTTGCCCTCAAGGAACTTACAATCTAATGAGGGAGACAACATGCAAACTGTATGTACAAACAAGATGTAGATAGGATGAATTGGAGATAATGAACCCAGGGAAAGCACCAGCCTGAAGGAGGATGAGAGACCCAGAGGAAGAGGATTAGAATTCCAACTCCAGGCTTGACCTTCCCCTGGATGTATGACCTTGGTCAGGTCCCTTCCCCTCTAGGCTAAAAGAAGAGATTTGAACCATAGAGCCACTAATAGATTTTCCAGCTTTACCCTTTTCTGGTTTTATGAATGAAGTGTGAATGATTGAGTGGAATAGATTTGAGTCTGTGCCATGTACATGTTTACTGTGAATTTTTTTTCAGTTCTTATTTTTTCAATGAGCCTAAAATAAAGAGTCTTTCCTGTAATTTCCTTCTGCCCTAGCCCAGTCGGGTGTATGTAGTCTTCCCCTGGAGGTTTGACCTCCTCTGTCCCATAATTCCTTGCTCCTATGAAATGCCTGGGTATTGATTTATGCATCTGTCATGAGCTCAGCCTCCACAATGCCTTTTGCGGCACACTGGACCTGACAACATGGAGCGCCTTGGCACTTGGGCTCTGGGCTTCTCTTGCCTGAAGCCATAACTCTTTTTTAGTGACACTTGGGCTAGAGGCCCATAGGGGTGGGGAGGGGAGGGTGGAGTAGGCTATCGGTGAGGTGTGTGTGTGTGTGTGTGTGTGTGTCAACACGAAGCTGGTGTTGAGGAGCTATTGCTAGGCTTGCACTACAAGTGTGAGAGGGAGAGGGGGTATCACTGAAGGGCTTTGAGATCCTCTGGCCCTCCCACCTGGGGTAAGTTGGATACTTCATGAATAAATCACACAACCTCTTGGTATGACATGGGAAAAAGAGGCCTGCACCAGGGAGCCTCAGGTCTCGGGCCATCTTGACCAGTCACTTTCTGAATTACCTTAGGCAAGTCATTTTTTTATCTTTCCAAAAAATGCAGGTGTGGGACCAATGATCTTCCTGGGTCCTTCCAGCATGAAGATGAATTCATCAGTCTCTGTTTTTAAGTTGTAGCTCATGTTTTGGGTGCAGTAACACATTTACTGACAACAGAGCTACATCTTGTACCAAGAAATTAAAAAGAGAAAGGAACAACAATAGGAAAAGCAGCATGATGAATCTAGCTAACCCACTGGCTGTACCTGTCAACATATGCAATAGGACGCATCCGCAGTCCTCCACCTCTTTAGGAACTTTCTTTCTGGTGATCCAAGGAGGAGCCTTCTCTATCCGGTCATGCTCATTATACTTAAACAGAATCTAGTTCCTTTTTAAAATCAACAAGCATTAATTTAGTGTCTACTGTATGCATGGGACTGTGAGGTCCTAGAGATGGAGACAAAACTGAACCAGCCCCTGTTCTCAAGGAATTTACATTTATTTGAGGTTTAAGTCTAGCCTCAGGCATTGACTAGTTGGGTGACTGGCTAAATGGTTTAACCTGAGTTTTAGTTTCCTTCTGGGTAAACTGAGTCATGGACTTGATGACATCCTTGAACCCCTCTAGTTAAAAATGCATGCTTCTCCGTACCTACCTACAGATATATAGCTAGTATGGTGCATGGAGTGGGCAGGGAGGACTATCCACTCTCGTGTGAGGGCTCACTAAGACCTTTTCAAGGCTGCTCATCCACCTTTGGTATCCACCTGCCACCCAGCTCTCCCCTGTGGCTGCAAGAAGCTATAGCAGACCCATCCACCACATGCTAGACAGAAGGGCTGAATCAGGTGGAGGGTAACTGAGAGACCTCAAACCCGGTTAGGGGGGGCGTCTACACCAAGGAAGCAGGTGAGGATTTCCCTGGGGCAGAGAAGAACAATTTATTCCAACAAACATGAACGTGGCGGAAGCAGATGCATGGAGACCTCAGAGAGCGGTTGGACGTTGAAGAAGTCAAGGTCACCCACTGCATCCTGGGCCATCTCCAGCTTCTGCTTCTTTCTTGCTCCATTCACTGAGTTGTTCTGGGCTGGATTAGAGGAACTCAGAGATGGTGGTTGTTGCTGGTTTTTTTCTTTTATTTTCCCTGCTCTGGAAATGTAGACATTCGTCCTACATGTTGATTCACACGTTCAAAAAATCATTATCATCATTAACATTTGGACAGGACTTTATCCTAGGATTATTGATCTAGAATTGGGGAAGAACTTAGAACTTACATGAGAGGATGCCAGGGCTGGGAGGGGCCTCAACACAGGGAATGTTGGGGCTGGGAAGGGTCTTAGAGGCCACCTAATCCAAGCCCTCCCTTCTCTAAAGGAGGCTATAGGAATAAAGTGATTTCCCTGATGTTATGGGGCTAGCAAGGGGCTGAGCCGGAGGGGTACCTTTGGACGGGGGTTTCCTACATTACAATCTGACAATATGAGCAGTTAAATATGGCCAGCCTCCTGCTGCTCTGGACAAGAGTAACACCCCAGTGGCCGCTAGGTTATCATAACCATCCCCATTCTCTTGGTACCCCAGAGGGGGCTGGCCTGGGGAGTAGAAGACAGCTCTAGACAGAGGGTCTGGCCCCTGGAAGCACGTTTCGGAGACATCCCAGGTCTCGGGGCAAGAGGGAAGATGGGTGAGAGGGAGTGACCCCAGGCCTCCCTGAGGCGACTTTCTCATGCATGGATGGCAATGATTGGTAAGATTACCTGAGTCGTACTGTTCCAGGCAGTCTTACCGGGGAATCTTTAGTTCCAGATGACCTGCTTCTGAATCAATTACCCCAAGAGTTGAGCACCAGCGGGTTTCCTTGCAAAATCAAATATGCGTGTTGTCTGATTCTGCCTTCCCTCCTCCTTAGCATTCAGAAGCCCCCAAAGATGGGCTGTTTTGTCCTGGTTCTGTCTCTAGAGACTTGGCGTTTCCTGTGCCAGACATCTCCGCTCTCCCTTTTCAGCCCAGAAATGAGTACAAGCTGGCCCTTTGCCTGGAATTCACTTTGCCCATCACTGTTCCTTGGAACCCTTCTCTTCCTTCAAGGCCTCACTCAGGAGGTACCTCCTTCTTGAAGCCTTTCCAGAAGAAAACATTCCCTCCCTCTTTATTTTCCAAGTCTTCCCTGGTCCTCTCTTTGTTGTGTCTCTCATTCTACACCGGGGACACGTTGTGTCCTTGGTGCGCCACTCTGAACTCCTTGGGGGCAGGGACTGTGCTCTTTCTCATCTTGACCTTGGCAGTGTGCAGCAGCGTGGACACAGAAGTAGGCGCTTCATCCGTGTTGGTAGAATTTAATCTGGTCTCGCCATTTCCAGAAGCCAAGAATCTGGTATGAAATGTGCCGGCCACTAAGCAACCATAATCGACATCACCGCATCCAGAAATTAAAAGTTGTTCTTTTCTCAGAAAAAGAGCTTTAAGCTCTTGCTCAGAGCCCGTTTGCTTTTAATTTACACAAAGTGTTAACAAATCCGGTGCTCTGTCTTTCCAGGCTTCAGAAAATGAGGGGAAGGAAGCTTATAGAAATTCAATGAGGATTTTGGAGGTAGGGCTGTGGGTGGATTGGCATTGCTGTTAGAAGCAGGGGCAGTTTTGCTGTAAGTACTAACAGCTGATTGCCTGAGACTAAAAATGGTTTCAAAGCTACTCCCAAAGGCTAGCAGTCTGGAGTTATTTAGCATATGTCCTTGGTTTTGAAGCTATCTTTGCTTTCAAATTCCCCAAAAAGCATGGAGGCCCTTCCCTCACCTACAGAAGACTAGAATATAAAGAGTCTAGAAACAGGAGCCAAACACTGGTAGAAATCCTTCCCCGCATCATCGACTGTGATGCCCACAGACAAGTGATCAGCTGCTGATGGATACCTTTCCCATGGCTTTGACTACTCTGGTCGAGCTTTGCGTTCGATCACTCGACATCCCTTAAGGACCATTTTCATACACCTTCCCTGTCAATCTGTCAAGCCTTGTAATAGATTAGCCCATCAAAAGCAACTTGCTATGGACTTTAACATTGCTCTGAATAATGATGTTCACCTTAATAAAATGGGAGAATCCATTTTCCATGGCTCTGCTTTGGAAATGGAGGCTAGGCTGCCTCCTTCTAGCCCTCCATGTATAAGGCTGTGGGAACAGAGTTGTTGGGTTCTGGTCCAGAGGCCCTGAGAAGCTCTGCTGTCTCTCGTGGCTTTGGCGAGACAGCCTGTGCTGAAGGATCTTGAAGTGATGTTGAAATGTTGTTAGGACCTCTCCAGACTTGGAGTCTGTCATCTTGCTAACCCATCTATGGATCGATGAGTGAGCTGAAGCCTTACTGGAATGTCGCTCTCCCTCTGGCTTATACCATCTGTATCAAAGCATACCAGATGCATCTTGTGAGTTATTAGGAAGACTTCTGAAATATCAAAATCAATGTGATTCGTTGGAGTGTTGGCAATGACTTTGGGCGCTCTTTACTAGCACCCAGCATGAAGTCATGGAAAAAGCACAGGGTCTTGGGTTTGATCTTGCCTCCCTGGAATAGCAAAGGAAAATCATTTAACCTGTAGTTAGATAGAGCATTGGATAGAGTGCTGTGATTGCAATCAGGAAGACCTGCATTCAAATTCAGCCCCAGATGCTTCCTAGCTGTGTGACTCTGAGCGAGTCACTAAACTTTTAATTCAGTTTCCTCCTCTGTAAAATGGGAATCATGATAGCACCTGCCATAGGATTGTGGTAAGGACTAAATGAGATGCTAATGGTAGTTTTTAGCAAAGTGCCTGGCACATATGTAATGATATATAAAGTTATTTACTATTTATAATATTATATATTATTCATAAGTATATAATATATAAATATATACTTGCTATATAAATATATTACTATATAAATTATATTACTAAATAAATAGATTTATATGTTATATTATATATATATACTATTTGCTATATTATATATTACTACCTAAAGTTATTATTATTACTACTATCATAAAGTGGGATGGCGGAAGGGTAAGGAAGCTGGTGAGGTGATATTTCCATGGGATCCATTCTTCTCAAGAGGGTTATCCTGAAGAAGGAGTCACCTATCAGGAAGGGAGGCTCCAGTGCAGAGATTTCTTTGGGTTTACTATGTGGGTTCAAGCAATGGCTATGACATATATTGTTTGTCTGACTGTAAGCAAATCATTTAACTTGTCTATGCCTCAGTCTCCTCAATAGACCTGCAAGATTCAAGTTGATCTGCATTTATGGAGCTTTCTCATAGGAAAGTCACATAGGTAGTAAGTAGCCCTAGTAGCATTTGAACCTATTTCCTCTGACCCTAAATCTATCAATCTTGGGGATATTGACTTTAAATGATCACTCAATTGCAAATTTTAATAATATGGAAATGGGTTTCAAACAGTGATACATATGAAACCCAGTGGAATTGCTTGTTGGCTACAGGATGGGGGAAAAGAGGAGGGGAGGGAAAGTACATAAATCATGTAACCATGGGAAATATTCTAAATTAATTAAATAAATACATTTTAAAAATAAATCTATCAATCTTGCCTAAACCCAGTGGAATTGCGCTTTGGCTCTGGGAAAGGTTGGGAGGAGGAGAGGGAAAGAATATGAATCCAGTAACCATGGAAAATTTTCTTTAATCAATAAAATTAAATTAAAAAATAAATAAAATAAATCTTGCCTAAAGTTCCAATATTGAAGGCAAGCTCTTTAGACTCCTGGTGTCATCTTCTAGTCATTAACTCACAGAGATTCAAAACAGGAGATGGCATTGCCAAGTTGGACATGCATTAAAACATTTTTGGAAGTACTATGTTCTGAGTTTAGAATTCAATTTGAATATCTTAGGATCCTTGCTGTAGACCAATTAACTAAATCTGGCCCCCAAATGACTGTTGAAACATAAGGACTAGTGTATGGGTGAGTTACATTATCTTCCCCTGTCTGTATCTTTGGGGTGAAAAAAGCACATCCAGAAGCCAGGGAGAGGGGTGATCTTTCCATCCATCCTTCTCCAGGAATCTCCACATGAATGGACCTTCTGGACATTTGGAGGCAAGATTTTTTGCCCTGTTCATTGTAATATGTTTAGGAGCCAGACTGTCAGCTCCATGTGGTCAGGGATGATTTCATTTTTGATTTTGTATCTCTAATGCACAGGACAGGGCCCCACACAAAGTGGCTAAAACATGACCTTCTGCAGGAGGGCTTTCCAGGATCCCCCTGCCTTGCTCTCTGGGTTTACCTCCCCTCTAATTTTCTTGTATGTTCTCATTTATATGTATTGTCATCTCCTTGATTTGAATGAAAGCATCTTGGAGGCAGGGACTGTTTTTGTATTTATTTGCATTCCCAGTGCTGAGCCGAATGCCTAGTGTATATATAATACTCCTCATATTTCATGATCATTTAAGGCCAGAGTTAATTAACTGACCTGCAGCCAGAATCCATCTAGTCCAATGCATAGTCTGGTGTGACATGAAAACTTGTCATTAAGAGAGGAAGAGAGCATCACCAAGACTGGGGGAAAATGTATGGACCAGTACCCAATGGTATGTAGCAAAGCAAGGATCCAGTTACTAGTGTAGGGGTCAAAGGCAGATATCTAAGTGGGGAAATGACTGGTTCAGGAAAACCTGATTTGATTTTATGAACAATGAAATCCAGAGCAGAATCAGGAGGAGAGTGAAGTCTTGGCCAGTGATTTATTTTCTACCGAGAATTCACACAAAGGAAGCATCATTTTGGGGTGAAGTGTTCTTAGCTCTGCTGTTCTCTCTATCTGCCTCAACTTTTGTTGTCCCAACTTTTAAAAAATATTAATTTATTTGCTATTTTTGGTTCTCTCCTCTCCTCATACCATAGAAAGCAGCATCTGGCAAATATCTATATCTATATCTATATATAGAGATATATATAGATATAGATAGATATAGATAGATAGATAGATAATGGCTTTCAAATTTTCACTTCTCAATTCATTTTCTGGAGGTGGACATTCACAAATTATTCTTCCAATATTAAATCTCTAGTTGTATATAATGTCCTCAAGTCTACTCATTTCACTCTTCATTATCTCATATAATTCTTTTCAAGATCTTAAAAAAATTTAATCTGCTCATCACTTCCCATGACACAGCAGCTTTGCCCTAAACCCAATGATAAGTGCTTTTATCCCAAAACAGGACATGTGAAACTCATATATCATAGAAAGGTCCCTCACTGCAGCATCATGATCAAGTACCACACCATGTTCAGCCACTTCCCAACCAATGGACAAGATGTCCCAATTTAAGCTAAGATTGCATCTGCCAGTGAAGCCTGGTGATGGAACAGTCCAACTGTGGGCCAATAACAAGTGCTTTTATCAGTGCTCTACATCCCTTGTAATCAGAGAGATGCAAATCAAAACAACTCTGAGGTATCACCTCACACCTAGCAGATTGGCTAACATGATAGCAAAAGAAAGTAACGAGTGCTGGAGGGGATGTGGCAAAGTAGGGACACTAATTCATTGCTGGTGGAGTTGTGAACTGATCCAACCATTCTGGAGGGCAATTTGGAACTATGCCCAAAGGGCACTAAAAGACTGTCTGCCCTTTGATCCAGCCATAGCACTGCTGGGTTTGTACCCCAAAGAGCTAATAAGGAAAAATACCTGTACAAGAACATTCATAGCTGAGGTCTTTGTGGTGGCCAAAAACTGGATAATGAGGGGATGCTCTTCAATTGGAGAATGGCTGAACAAATTGTGGTATCTGTTGGTGATGGAATACTATTGTGCTCAAAGGAATAATAAAGTGGAGAAGTTCCATGGAGACTGGAACAACCTCCAGGAAGTGATGCAGAGCGAAAGGAGCAGAACCAGGAGAACATTGTACACAGAGACTGATACATTGTGGTACAATCGAAGGTGATGGACTTCTCCATTAGTGGCAATGCAGTGATCCTGAACAATCTGCAGGGATCTAAAAATACTATCCACAAGCAGGGGATAAACTGTGGGAGTAGAAACACCGATGAAAAGCAACTGCTTGACTACAGGGGTGGAGGGGATATGACTGAGGAGAGACTCTAAATGAACACTCTAAGGCAAATACCAATAACAGGGAAATGGGTTCGAGTCAAGAACACATGTGATAAATAGTGCAATCATGCGTTGGCTATGGGAGAGGGAAAGGTGGTGGGAGGGGGGGCGGGGAGGAAAAGAAAATGATCTTTGTTTCTAGTGAATAATGTTTGGAAATGACCAAATAAAATAATGTTTAAAATTTAAAAAACAAACAAACAAACAAACAAACAAAAAAGTGCTTTTATCCCAAGACAGGACATGTGAAACTCAAAGGTCCCTCACTGCAACATTCAAGGCTTCTACGAGTCCTGCATTTCTCACTGACAATCACAGTCTCAGACTTAGAAAGGTCTAGTCCAATAGGACTCAGATTCATCAGTAAGCCCCTTACCCAATAGTAATCCTGACTCATTTTTAGTATGCTGGAGAACCTTAGTTATCTTCAGACCCCAGGACTGTTGTTTGTGAAAAGGCAGGCTTAAAGTAGGAAACTGAGAGTAGAAGCTGACACAGAGAAAAACTACCCCAAATCCTATTTTCCTTCTTGTGTCAAGAGAAATAAATGGAGGTTGGAAAGGGAAGGGGAAGAATCGAGAGAGAAGCCAAATTGCCTAAAAGCAGAATGTTTTTCAAAGTCCCTAATGAGGTGTCAGCGAATATAACGAGATGGAACTCCCCACCTTCTACCTTAGTTTTTCCCACCATTCATTTCAACCAGTCATAATTAAGTCATGAACCTGGAATCATGAGCAGGGTCTGCCCAGTTTTGCCCTGCTCCTGAAGAAGGGACCTTTATTTTCTCTTCTGTTAGGGTCTTGGGTCATGTGGTACATTGAAGGCAGTCACATGTTGGAGGATATTCTGATGAAGAAGGATAACACAAAACTTTCCCCCAGATTGGTTCGTTGACTTTGGTCATTTTTCTTAGAAGCCTTTTAATTGCAGAGTGTGAAGGGGAAATATCTTAATCCCATTATTTTGGTCCAATTGGCTTGTTAGAAAGAGGCTGCTTTTTTTTTTTTTCAAACAGAACTTCTTCAGTCATTTTTTATTTGTTCCTGACTTTGTGATCCCATTTGGGGTTTCCTTGGCAAAAAATTTGAAGCAGTTTTCCATGTCCTTCTCCAACTTGCCATTCTATGGATGAGGAAACTGAGGCAAAGTTAAGTGACTTGCCCAGAGTCACATAGCAAGATGTATCTGAGGTTAGATTTGAATTCAGGTCTTCCTGATTTCCAGACTCAATATTGTGCTACCTAGCTGCACAGAAGTAAAGTAAAAACAGGGGAGTTTAAAAGAGATGGGATTTTTTTTAGGGGAAAGATAATGAGTTCCATTATGAGCATGTTGAATTTGAAATGCCTGTGGCACATTCATGTGGAGCTGTCCAGCAGGTAGTAGGTGATGTGAGGCTGCTGCTCAAGAGAGAGGTTGTGCAGATTCAGGACTAATAAGTATTGAGTTGCTAGTTAGATTCTGTTAGATTATGAGGTTACTCACTTTTAACACTACTTGATTTGTAGCATTATCCCTGTGTGATAGGTAATACAGAGATGGTTATTCCAATTTTATAGATGGAGAAATTGAGTCACAGAGACATGAGGTCCTTTGTCGAAGGCCATGCAGGTATAGTCACAGATCCATGACTAAAATCTCAATATTTTGGCTTAAGTGGGGCAAAAATCACTTAGAGCCTAAGGATCTTCAGATAGAGTCTCAGTTTCACTATTTATTAATTGTGTGATCAGAGCTGTGACTAGCTGTCTTGATGCCTTGGATAAGTTTGCAAAGTGCTCCCAAAGTCTTCAAGTTAACTTCTTAAGATACATTCAGCTGAGGGAGCAGAGGCTTCAGGAATAGTTTTTTTTGGGGGGGAAAAGATAGAAAAGCCTCTAAGGAAGTCCCTGTTGCTTGAATTGTAGGAAGCAATTCATATATTAACTTCCCATTTTAACTAATTATTTGCAGTAAATAGAAGCTCAGTTTTCTTTTCTTCCCTCCCTCCCTCCCTCCCTCCCTCCCTCCCTCCCTCCCTCCCTCCCTCCCTCCCTTCCTTCCTTCCTTCCTTCCTTCCTTCCTTCCTTCCTTCCTTCCTTCCTTCCTTCCTTCCTTCCTTCCTTCCTTCCTTCCTTCCTTCCTTCCTTCCTTCTTTCCTTCCTTCCTTCCTTCCTTCCTCCCTTCTTTCCTTCCCTTCTTTCCTTCCCTTCTTTCCTCCTTCCCTTCTTTCCTCCCTTCCTCCCTCTTCTAAAGAAATGCAAATGCTGTCAGTGTAGGGGGAAATCTCCTATTTTCTTCTGTGCTTCTGCATGAGACCTTGGGTCAGTAACTTCACCTTCTGGGAATTTTCTTCCTCACAAGGTTGTTTAGAGAATGCTAGAGTGCTCTAGAAATACTATTTATCACTTTTTTTGAGAACCTAGTCTTATTAAATGTTTATTCTATATTCTGCTCCTTCAATGGATTTATTGAACACCCTTCTCTATGTGCAGACCTGGGCTAGGCATAGAGAAGCCCTAATATATGTTTCTAGCCTTCCATGAGTTTACAATTCAGATTTAAAGAGAAAACATATTTTAATTGTATGGTCCTGGCTGTAGGTTTAGGGGAAGGAGGCCTTAATAGGGTCTTGAACAGTCACGGAATGTTTCCTAGTAAAGGTGAGATGTGAGGGGAGTCTTGACAATGATGGGATATTTGGTTAAATAAATAGAGTGGGTGATATACTCCAGCTTTTTTTTTACCTCCATTTTCTCTTTTTTAATAGAAATGCCTTAAGGATCAACAATCATAGCTTTGTTCTTCTTCGGGGAGAGTTTCTATTGGGAAGGAGAGAGGGAATGGGAAATTAATGGATAGTGAGACATATGTTTAAAAAGAACATCAAGAAAACACTTATAAAAATGTACAGAAGAAAACACAAGAGACAGAAGAGAATTCAAAGTAATGAAACATTTTTGTTAGCACCTATTTAAATTTAATATATCCTTTTAAAATAAAATAAACTTTATGTAACTTGAGTTCACAGGTTCTTGTGCAAGCCTCCATCCTGTTGTTTTATATTGAAATATTTATGAATGGTTAAGTCCACAAAAAATGTTTGTTGATCATTTGATGGGAGCTCATCTAGTCATACACCCTCAGGGGAGGAGATGAGGACTGGAATGGTTGTCACTTTTGTAATATCACATTGGAAGTGTAAGCAATTGGATTTGAACCCAGGTCTTCTGACTTTCAAATAAATATTCTTTGCCCTGTTGTAATCACATTTTTCCTGAAAGAAACAAATATTTTAGCCCAAATGAATATTCAATAAATATTCATTAAACAAATAAATGTTCAGCAAGTGAACATGTAGTAATTTTTATAAGGGCAAAAACCAGTAGTAGTCATTAGAATGTATAGACAAAAGCTTCCTAACAATTGCAATGGGCTATTTTGGGAGGTAGTGAGCTCCCATTCACCTAGGATCTCAAAGCAGAGGCTGGATGACCACTTGTTGGATATGTGTGCTTATGTCTGGGTGGTACTAGATGCCTCTGAGGTCCAACTGAGATTTTATATCTGTGAGTAAGATTCTGTGGTTGCATTTACAAATGTGAATTTTTATTTGGTTTTCATTTGTGTCCAACTCTTTGTGACCCCCTTTAGGGTTTCCTGGAAGTAGTCTGGTTTTTCCTTCTCCACTCATTTTACAGACGAGGAAACTGAAGCAAACAGTTAGTTCCAGTGACTTGCCTAAGGGCCACACAGCTAATTAGTGTCAGAAGCAGCATTCTAACCAAGAATACTTGGTTCCAAGTCCAGCACATTCCATACTCTACCATTTTTCTTTCAGAGTTTGCTTTTGGCAATAAGGATTTTTTTTCTATACTTCTGTTCATTATTGCTCTATTTTTCTCCAAGATATGAATTGAAAAGTTTCTTTACATAATTTATAAGAATTGAGTTAAAGGGTTGCAGAGTCCATTGATTCCAAAGGAGGAGGGGAAGAGACATAAAAATGGAATCATGACTATGACTATTAGAATGTTAGAAGACCATTCAGGAGACATCCAGTTGGGCATTCCCAATATTTTATTGAGGAAGAGACTAAAAAACATTGGAGGATTTCATTCATGTTTTAAGTTGAAGATAGGTTAAATTCACTACCAGATGATCTTGGGCCAAAGAGGGGGGATCCAAAGTTTCCCAGAATTTCAGAATTAGAAGAGATCTTATATCTGGAGTTGGAAGTGACCTCAGAGGCTATCTACCAAAATCCTCATTTTTACAGATGAAGATAATGTGGCAGCTAGGTGGAATGGTAGATAGAAATCTGGACCCAGAGTCAGAAAAGTCTAAGTTCAAATCTAGTTTGAGATAATTACTAGTGGCTAGGTAGCACTATGGTGCTTTCATACATGTAAAATAGCTGTGTGACCCTGAACAAGTCACTTAGTCCTGTTTGGCTCAATTTTCTCATCTATTAAAAGAGATGGAGAAGGAAATGTCAAACCACTCCAGTAGATTTGCCAAGAAACCCAATAGAGTCACAATAAATTATACATGACTGAAATAACTAAACAAAGACCTTGAAAAATTACTCAAACTTTCTGGGCCTTAATTTTCCCATTTGTAAAATGGGAATAATGACAGCTAGCATTAATTTAATGCTTGAAAGTTTGTAAAATGCTTTAAAAATATTGTTTCATTTGATTCTTACAACAAGGTGCTATTATTATCCCATTTTGTAGATGAATGAACTGAGGCAGAGTGAATTGCCTGAACTGTAAGGCCAATAACTGTCTGAGTTTGGATTTATACTCAGGTCTTCCTGACTCCAAATTCAACTATCCACTCTACAATTTCTTGGCAGGTGGCTGTTGTGGATCTGACATGTCCAGCTCTTTGTTGGACTTCTGTCCTCCATTAGCACTTGATCTCTCTATCCACATCCATATTCATTGTTTCAGTGACACTTTATTATAGCACTTACTTGAAGGCTTCTGGTGATATGGGACTATTTCTCCGAAACTTCTTCTAACATGCCCATTATTACAATTTCTTCCTTCTAGAGCAAGGACAAATCTAATCCCCCCACAGGACCATCTTTCAAGTACTCAAAGGAAGTGGCTCTATTTCCTCAAGTCTTTTCTTCTTCAAAGTCAACAACCCCAGTTTCTTAATCTAATCACTGAATCCAGTTCCTTCATCATCCTGGTTATCTTTCTTTGGGTTTCATTAATGACCTACTTAAAGTGTGCAGACTAGAAAAGGATTCAATTCTCCTAGTGGGTTTTGACCTAGACAGAGTCTCCTAATACTGCTTCAATTGCTCTGATTCCTTTGTTTACTATATTGTGACTCTGAGTACTATATTGAAAGTGCTAAAGACATGATATTCTCCATGATTTCCCCAACCAGTTCCTTTGATATTGATAAGACTTTCCTAGTCAGGGCTCATATACTCCATAGCTATATGACCCTAGATAATCCACTTTACTCCTTTTGCTTCAGTTTCTCCATCTTTAAACCTGGGCTAATAATACCTGCTTCACAGAGCTGTGATGAGCTTAAAATAAGATACTATTTTCAAAGTGTTTTGCAATCTTTAAAGCACTATATAAATATTTTTGTTTAGTTGTGTCCAATTCTTCATGACCCAATTAGAGGTTTTCTTGGCAAAGATACCAGAGTGGTTAGACATTTTCTTCTATAGTTCATTTTACATATGAGGAAACTGAGGCACACTGGGTTAAATGACTTGCCCAAGGCCACATAGTAAGGAACTGTCTAAGGCCAGGTTTGAATTCATCAAGTTGAGTCATTCTGACTCCAAAAGTGGAGCCCTATCCATTGTCCCACCTAGCTACCCCTCATATAAATGCTAGCTGTTATTATTGGATTATGCTTCTCTATGGCCCCTAGAATCGAGAGGGTTCACTGAATGATCAGAGTTCTGATATGTTTCTGTGACAGTTACTTTACTTTAAAGTGTCCCCAAGTTTTCTCTGCATCAGTTGGTAGAAGTCTTCCCAAGTCTTTTCTGAATTCCTCATTCCTATTGGTCCTTAGGGTTTGCTCCGTTCCATTCACATAGCACAATTCTTTCTGCCATTCTCAAATCTGTACTTTGCTTTCAGTCTTTTTACTTTTTTCAAATCCTAACAGTTGCTATGGCTATTTTTGTTGCCTTAATTCTTCAGGAGAGGCAACAGAGCTGGGAATTTCAGATGCTGAGGCAGGCTGGTGGGATGGTGAAAGATATTTTGGGACAAAAGTTTCTTTCTCAGCATCCCTCAAATCACACCACAGAGGCAGATGTCTGCCTCTTCTGCCTGTGAATGAGGCGGGCCCTGGGTCCCTGAATCATTGGTACAATAACTAACTAGCTAAATAAGGACATAATTTCCCACTCCCTCAAGGACTATTGAAATAAACTCATTGAACAGACTGAAAAGGGTGTACCCAAATGTATGGCCACCATGGGAAAAATGTCTCTTATGCATGTTCTATTGGGCTGTCTCAATTGCGTTCTCTATCAGCAACTGCCGCAGCAATGCAGTTCCATTTTGCACATGAAAACAAGGTTTTCTCAAAGGCTGGAGCTTCCGCTAAGCTCTCCTGTCCCCCACATGATCTGTCTCCTTTCTGCTTAATCTCTGACAACCAACAATAGAATTTCAGGATGGGGATATTCTTGGCAAATATTTTGAGGATATTCAAGGAAGCAGAGATGCATGACCTTTATTTAGCATCAGTATCTTTGCATTCCATAGCACAGATTTAGGACTGAAATAGAAAGAATCCTCAAGGTCTCTAGCCAAAAACTCTTATTTTATAGATGTGGAAATTCCATAGTTTCTAACATAATTTTTTTTCTAAAGTTCATGTCTAACCTTTTAACTCTGAAGCTCCAGAATATTATTTTGCTCACTATTACCTCTAAAAGCAACAGCAAAGTGATTCCATAGTGCAAAGAGTGTAAGACTTGCAGTTAGACATCTTCCTGAGTTCAAATATGGCCTCAGATACTTCCTAGGTGTGTGACCCCAGGCAAGTCACTTCACCCTGTTTGCTTCAATTTCCTTATCCATCAAATGAACTGGGGAAAGAAATGGTAAACTATTCCAGTGTCTTTGCCAAGAAAAACCCAAATGAGGTCATGAAGAGTAATATATGACTGTAAACAACTGAACAACAATCTCTAGGATGAATAAAAACTCTTAAATAAATAACATTCTCTGTTTTTGTGTTTAGAGTCCATCAGATAATCTATCTGTTGAGATTGGTCTTGCATCATTCTTCCTCTTCCATTCCCCATCCTATTCAAATTCCTTCCTCTATGTGACAGTCTGTGACAGTCTCTTTCTTCCTTGTTTTTTTTCCCCTTCAGGCTGTGCCCAGGTCCTAGAGGGCTCTCCTTTTCATCTCTCAAATCTCTTAGAATCTTTAGACTCCTTTAGATAACAGATCAGATTCCAACCCTTAAATAAGGCTGCTAAAAGGAAAATTCTTTGTTTCAGTTTTCACCTTGATTAACAAGGCAAAACTCAGGAAAATGATGATTAAATGGAGTTAATTAAAAGACACAGCAAGACAGAAACACATTGATGGGCTGAACACAAGAGATCAGGAAGGGGTTCAAGATGGAGCCAGCTTTATTGATCATTTTTGTAATGAAATAAAGACAATTCAGGTAGGTCCATGTCAGCAAAAGGGGATTGGCCCACTGCATCTCAACTCCTCCCCAGTTGCCACATCATAAGGAAATGATATTATACATGAGGAGAATTGGTTTCTACATGCTGGTGATAGTTCACGGATAACCTACTATGTGCTGGATAGCAAACTGCAAACTGGATGCAGAACTGTGAACAATGGTGTCACAGAGTCAGTAAAACTTTCAATACATATTTTCCTAATCAATCTAGTTGTTGGTATTTCCCCTCACACATGTTATAAAATTTATTTTTATTTTCTCTCATAAGCTATCTCAAAAACCCTAGTGCAGTTAAAAACTCCCTAAGACTTTTGGGAAATATTGTATAAAAGGTGGGTGGCTTGGTGGTACGATGGATAAGTGGGATGGATGCTTGGGATCAGGAAGACCAGAGTTAGAATCTGACCTCAGACATCAACTAATTGTGACACCCTGAACAAGTCACTTAATTCTGCTTGCCTCAGTTTCCTTTTCTGTAAAATGAACTGGAGAAGGATATGCCAAACCATTCTAATCTCTCTGCTAAATATTAGAATAATATTAAAGATATGTATTGATAAGTTAGTTTATAGATAAGCAATTTTGGAATCTGTCTTAGGAGCTGCAGAGAGGCTGGTGACAGGAGGATTCTGTGGAGTGTTAGAGTGGGAGCCAGAGGACCGATGAAGCTTCTTGGCAGTTGCTCTCTGGACTGCTGGAGAGAGTGACAGACTGCTTTCTGCTCTTAACTTTCTGCTTGGAGTTTGAGCGAAAGGAAGATAAAATCCTGGAGTGTCTCAGTGTTTTCCTTTGCCAATCTGGGAAAACACTAAGAATTGAATTCCATGATCATTTCCTGTTTCTGGTGAATTATTTCTCTGTAAGAAGACCACAGAAAACCCTGTCTTTGCTCTGGACTCTTAGTTGAAACCCAGAGTCACAGTTGAGCTGTGACTAAGCCTCAGCAAACGTGTTTGTGCTAGCTTTGTAATTTGGAAAGGTTTAAGGACTATCTATCTATCTATCTATCTATCTATCTATCTATCTATCTATCTCTCTCTCTCTCTCTCTCTCTCTCTCTCTAACTCTCTCTCTCTCTAACTCTCTCTCTCTCTATATATATGTACATATATATATATAATTATAAGGATATTAGATAGCTTATTTAGTTCAGGAATTCATGATTTTATTTAGAAGTAAGGAGAGAGTATAACTTGGGTGAAAACCCCAGACTGAAGATTCACCATGAGGTGACAGAAGGTGGTTGGGCTTAGCTAGTATTTCCATAGTGTTAGGGACCCCTTTTATATCCTTATATCATTTTATTCTCTTATAATATACTATAATCTTAATAAATAGTTTCATGTTCATATATGAGTCTCCAGAGCATTTCCTTTGTGCTAGGCCTAGAGGAACAACTCATACATAGCTAGCCAGCTGAGTTTACCTAACTGTTACAATTGAGGATACTTTGACACCATCTATCAAAGTATCTGAACAGTTTCCATCCTAATTTTTACACAAGAAAACTTCACACGGGCTCCCAAAAAGTCAGACACAATTGGAATGACTGCGAAAAGGTATAAAAGGTAGTATGCTTTACAAATATCTCATTTTATCTTCACAACCTTGGAAGGTCAGTGCTAATACTGTCACCCAATTTTATAGATGAGGAAACTGAGGCACAGGTATGTGGAATGACATGCCTAATATCACACAGCTTTTAAATTTCTAGGTAATATTTGAACTTTGATCTTCTTCACTCCAAGTCTAGTGATCATCCACAGAGCCACCTAGCTACTACATTAGATATTTCTGGTTGAGGGACTTTCCTAATCTGAGAGTTCCCTACTACTAGAAAAATTCCACATCCTTCCCTCATCTTTTTATGGACCCATGTATGGGTTCTAGGCACTTGTGTACCTGTTTTCCCACATTAGAGTCAGATCCTGGAGGGAAGAGATTACATCATTTTTTCCTTGGTTTCCCCATAGAGCTCATACTTGGCATTTTGCTACTTGCAAGATTGAATGAATGTCCTAAATCAATTTCACTCTTCGTCAAAGTTGGAAGATGAACCATGAGCATTGATCACAAACCTGATACTTCAATGACCCATGATTTGATGCAGGCAGAGATTTCTTCCACAGATACAGATGCAGACTTTGTTATGGTAGATAATTGAGGGTGGCCAAGGACAAAAACTTCACTGTTGTATGGTCAGTCTGGTGAGAAGTTTAGACTTTCTAGACTGAGTTAGTCTGATCCTGAGATAATATACATGCAATCTGGGTTGTAGGCAGAGTCTTAACTAGTAATTTTAGTGCCAGGGGCCACTTCAGTTCAGAGGAGAGGGAGAGGGATATCACAGACCTTGGGAAATAGGGTTCTATGGGGGAAAATCCCCTAATATATCACTCATGATAAAAAGATAAAGATGCTCCTCCAAAATAAAATTGGGGCCAAGATGACTGTTAATGAGGAGAGATCCTAAGACTCACAAGTCAGCTTGTGGGTGTAGTAGAGGGAAGGGGCTGGCCCAGGAAAGGGGGAGAGTCCCATCAAAGAGAATGTGGTGGCCTTGGGACTAGATGGTGTAATCTTACTGTTAAGCTCCCGGTGGACAATGAATGCCACAGGGAACATGAGTATCATGTAAAGCTTTCAGCTAGTGCCAGGCTTGGGGTCCATCCTGAACAGCATTTTGCTGTGGGATGGGCCAGCCTCCTACAGCATGGGGTCTTGGAGGTGGAATGGTGTTGGTGAAATGATGGATGCGACACAGCTTTCACATTCAACCCACAGCACAGGTTTCATAGGATAAACTGCTCCACTTTGGCTGAGGCCTGGCTTTATTTTATACCCTCATGATCACACATCTACTTGGCACACAGTTTCCTTCTCAACATACATGTTTCCATGGAACCTAACAACAGACAGGAAGCCTAGAGAGATAGTTAATGAAACATTGTTGCTAAGGGCAGGATCAGAGGGTAGAATCAACATGATCCAGATATAGATTAGGGAATTCAGAGCAGAGATTTGCCAGAAGTTTTTATGCCTAGAAAAGAGGGTCCAATCTAAGTGGGTATATAAGAATCCTTAGGTTTAATTTTGTAAGTGGGATCTCCTGACAATATTGATAATATCCTGGGGGGGGGGCAGAGTGGGACATCTGTATTAGCCTGCAAGCATGTTGCTCTCATTTATTTTTCCTGGGACTAAGTAAGAATAATAATCATGGCAATTCCAATAATAAGGGGATGTTAATAATGAAAGTCACTTAGGGGGATTTCAGTGGATGTTTCCATGCTTCCTGGGGGCTGCTTTGCAGTCCCTGGTTTCCACATGGACCATGTCAAACAGTGTGGTCTTTGATGGCTCCTGGCAGCATTTTCCTTAATTAACAGCACAGAAGTAGCTTAGCCTGCGTTTATATCTTTTATCGCAATTGTGTCAGTTTTTCCCTATTTCTAATCTTCATTTTTATAAATCAGCCTTTATAGACTATTAGAAGACATTGAACCTATTGTCTGAGCAACACATTTGAGATAACGACTTGAAGCTTCATTGATCCTATTTGACAGTGGTCAGAATTGAAATGAGGCAAAGAGTGAGCCAGGAAGGGATGATCAAAGAGCTGAGGTTGTGGTCCCAGGGCTTTAGTGGGGCCTGTTGCAGATCATTGCCCCTCACTGCCTCAGTTTCATTATCTGTAAAATGAGGGTTTTTTATTTAAAATTTTAAGATTTAATTAATTTATGATATTTTCCTATGGTAACATGATTCATGTTCTTTCCTTCCCCCCCCCCCCCAAAGCTGGCACATAATTCCACTGGGTTTTACATGTGTCATGGGTCACGCCCTATTTCCATATTATTGATATTTGAACTAGGGTGATTGTTTAGAGTCTACATCCCCAATCATATCCCCATTGAACCATGTGATCAAGCATTCCACAGGGAGTCAATTAACTTGCCCAGGGTCACAGAACTAGGAAGTGTCTGAGGCCAGATTTGAATCCAGGACCTCCCATCTTTTGACCTGGTTGTCAATCCACTGAGCTACCCAGCTGCCCCAATGCCAAGCCCTTTAGAGGGCTGCATTGTTTCTTTGGTGTCCTCCCACCATTCAACTCTTTACAGTGGCACCAAGAAGTTGTAGCATGAACACTGGCCACATCACAGTAAAAGTAGACAGGCTGAACCAGGGTGATGGGAACTGATAACGGCATTACTTTTCTAGAGAGGGAAAATATAACCCTTCCTCCCCTTTATCTCTGCCACGATAAGAGCTATCTTGAAGTAGAATGGGCTTCCTGGGGGAGGAGGCAGGTGAAACCTTTGTGGGTGATGCTTATGCTGGGATTCTTGTTGAGGTTTGAGTTGCCCTCGAAGCCCTCAGAGGCCACTTCTTAATCGGAGAGTCTGTGATCGGCTTTCTGTTTATACTTAAGTATCAGTCTGCTTAGTGAGTGCATTAATTACCAGGAAAGGTTCACGGAAGTGAGCATGTGCTTAACAGACCCTCTGAGGGATTTGGGCACACACGCGCGCACACACACACACACACACACGTGTTCATCAGACCAATTTTTTTTATGTGTGTTTATTAGTCTTAAACAAATACACAGGGACACAAGGGTAGGGGTGGCCATTGCAATTGCCCTCAACACTGGATAAGCTAGAATTTGCCCCTGGGACAGATGTATTGATGTCCAAATATTTGTGGATTCTCCTATTTTTTTTTTTTGAATAAGGGAAGAGTATTGAACTGGCCCTTGTATAATTAGAAAAATTTGGACTCCATCTCCCAGAATTCTTTTCTTGTCCCAAGAATCCTTTTCCCTTCATTCATGGTTGTGTTTGTTACCTTCCTATATAAGTTTTTGTAGCTCCTCCCTCTCCCTCTTCTTTCTCCATGTGGGAGGCTGGGTGAGCTCTCCCTGTTTCTCTAGATTTCACTTTCCTTTTGCTTCAAGTTAAATATTCATAAATCTTATTAAATATAATATTTGGAGTATTGGATAGCAATTCTTAAAATCTACACAGTGGCCAGGCAACAAGCATTTTTTAGCACTTTCTATGGGCTTGTCACTGTGCTCTCCTAGCTAGACTTGGATTCAAATCCTGACTGTCACTAGATGAGTGACTTCAGGCTATCACCTTGTTCCTCAGCCTCAGTTTTTTTATTTTTGGAATGACCATTATGATTCCTACCTAGCCTGGCTGCTTGGGTTTGAGACTGAATAAAATCATGCCTATGAGAGCATTTTGTATGGTTATTAGCAATAATGATGTTAATGATCAGACAAAGAAGGGGATAATGAGTGGGTGGAGAGTTGGAATTCTAGTCAGGGTGACCCAAACTCAAGTCTCCTCACTAACACCTTCTGACTATGTGACTCTGGTCAAGTCACTTTACTTTTTCAAATGCCTGAGTAAAACATTTACAAGTGTTTTCAACTAATTCCTATTTTAAAGCCCTTACTTCTGTCTTAGAATCCATATGAAGTATTGATTCCAAGGTAAAAGAATGGTAAGGGCTGGGCAGTTGGAGTTGTGACTTGCCCAGGGTCACATAGCTAGGAAGTGTCTGAGGCCAAATTTGAACCCAGGACCTCCTCTCTCCAGGCCTGGTCCTCTATCCACTATACTACCTCACTGTTCCCCAGATAATTCTTTAAGACTATGACAAAGAGATTAAGGATGTAGATCCTAAACAATCACCCTGGTGCAATTATTATCAATAATATGGAAATAGGTCTTGATCAACGACACATGTAAAACCCAGTGGAATTGTGTATCAGCTATGGGGGTGGGTCGGAGGAGGGGAGAGAAAGGACATGAATCATGTAACAATGGAAAAATATTCTAAATTAATTAATAAAATAACCCCCAATAAACAATAAATATTTTTTAAAAAGACTATGACAAAGACCTGCAATGGTAAAAGGGGACTCCCTGTAGGAATTCCTTATACCAATAAAATCAGGAACAGGAGGGAAAAAACAAGGAAAGACAAATGAAAGTATCATATATTTGCAACTCAGCTACCTTGCCCTTTGACGCTCCAAAAAGAATGATCAGATCCATTGATTCACTTAAATCAAATCATTTCTCTGACCAAAGTTGCTATGTGATCCTGGACAGGTCACATACTTTTAGTCCACTAAGTCAATCTTAAAGTATGAATTATTTCATTTATATTAACTATTTCATAGAGTATATATTCATAGACATAATTTAATTCATGTAAATTAACTATAAAAGCTATATAAGTTGTGGAGTAGGTGCCAACTTGTCTTGGGAGAGTCACGGGTCCTGCCCCTCTCTACCCTTCCAGTGGTGGCAGAGCAAACATCTGAATCCAGGACCTCACATGCCAAACAGAATGTCTTTTGCCTTTTGTGTTCTGATGTTTCTCTCCTAATTAATTGGGCTTGCCAGCTCAGGCTACTCTTTTGGTTTGCTGTTCAGGGTGACTGTTTAGCTTAGCTGAACACCAAGAAAAATGGGATATTGCCCAAGTGCCAGGAGTGAATCACACACAGTATTGCCCTCAACACAAAGAAAGCAATCCGAGTCCCCAAGACCCCAGTCCCTGGAGAGCCTTAAGCAAGAAATAGTGATGAACCTACCCTTGGTCTGAGTGTCAGGCCCATAAATCCTCACCTTAACGATTAGCCAAGGGCCATAAAGACTGAGCATGGCAGGAAACACAACAATCTTTGCAGCCCCACTGGTGTGGAGGCCCAGCTTGAAATATCTACCTCCCACTCCAAAGAACCAGACCTTAAATAGTGATGAACAAATGAGATGGAAATTAGCAGCCCCCCATCTCTCTCTCTCTGTCTCTCTCTGTCTCTGTCTCTCTCTCTCTCTCTCTCTCTCTCTCTGTCTCTCTCTCTCTCTCTCTCTCTCTCTCTCTCTCTCTTTCTGTCTCTCTCTGTCTCTCTCTTCTTTTCTCTCTGTCTCTTTCTCTTCCTTTTTCTCTGTCTCTCTGTCTCTGTGTGTGTCTCACTCTGTCTCTCTCTTCTTTTCTCTCTGTCTCTTTTTCTCTGTCTCTGTCTCTGTCTGTGTGTCTCTATCTCTGTCTCTCTCTTCTTTTCTCTCTATCTTCCTTTTTCTCTGTCTCTGTCTCTCTCTGTCTTTCTCTGTCTTCCTCCCTCCCTCCCTCTCCCTCCCTCTCCCTCTCTCTCTCTCTCTCTCTCTCTCTCTCTCTCTCTCTCTCTCTCTCTCTCTCTCTCTCTCTCTCTCTCTCTCTCTCTCTCTCTCTCTCTCTCTGTCTCTCTCTCTCACACACACACATATTGAGATCTAATCCTCCTAGGAGGAGGTCCTTCTAGGCTGAGATATGGCCAGTGGGGCTTCCTATTTATCTGCTTTTATGAGGGGTAGGGGAAAGGTCACACTGTATGACGCACCACTCTACATACCTTCTGGCTGAACATAGAGGCTCTCACTCTGTCCCTTAAAGCAAGGGGTCTTACTCTTTTTCTTATGATGAGCACCTTTGGCAATCTGGTGAATCCCATGTAGCCTCTCTCAGAATAATATTTTTAATTGATTAAGAAAAAACTCTCTAACCTTCCATCAAAGAATTAATGCTATGTATTTTTTCCAAGGCAGAAGAACAGTAAGGACTAAGGAATAGGCAATGGGAGTTAAATGACTTGAACAGGGTCACACAGCTAGGAAATGTCTGAGGCCAGATTTCAATCCAAGATCCCATCTCTGAGTCTGATTCTCAATCCACTGAGTCACCTCTCTGCTGCCAGAATCATATTTTTAAATACATAAAATACCTGGACGTTCAAATGAGACCCATCATAGGGACACAGTTATTTCAAATCAAGTCCATGGCCCCAGGCTAAAAATCCCATCCTATGGAGGAAGGTGCTCACCTGGGGCTATCTGGTTGGTTACTCTTCTCTAAGAAACCCCAGGTATTAGTCATTGGGAGAGAACTGGATGAAACCAATAAGGAGTTCAGACACAGGGAAGGATTGTTTTCAGACAATGGCTGGGTGGAGGCTGTTTGGAAGAAAGAGTGGTGTGCCCTCGTGCCCTGACATAGTGACTTTTGGAGTCTCGGACCCATAGGCTCCAACCCAGAGAATATCACGCTGATATTTTTTTATTACATAAATTAACCCATTTATTGATGGACTTTTGGGCTACCGAAATTTGTTAAGTAAAAGCTTTACTGGTCTTTCAATTCCTTCAGTCTTCTGATGGCAGATTTGACTGTGACTGCAAAGGTGGTATTGTAGGTCCATGCACCACCAGCTACTGTTTTCATACAGGATCCACAATGCCAGATACCCACAGCACGTCTCTCCATTTTGGTCTTGCCACAGAAGGAGCAGGTATACTTGGCATGCTGGCTAATTTCAATTTTCTTCACCATTTTTCTGAGGGATGCACCATAACATGTTCCATATTTACCAACAATTACCACCTTCTTGGTATGTTTTGCCATGTTGCCAGCTGCAGGTCCGGGACTCGGAGAGGCCACGCTGATATTTTGAAAGGAGTTTGATGGTATTAGGAATTGGGCAGTTCTTGGTGACAGAGAATAGCAGAATAGACACTCCTTGAGGCCAGAGATTATTTTCCTTTTCAGCCTGGGATCTGCTTCATGGACGTGACTTTAACAAATGCTCATTGAATCAAATCGAGTTGGCATTGATGAATACTTACTGAGCAGTTTTTTGCTTATGGCTGAAATGGACCTGATTTCCAAATTCCCTCAATTATTTCCATAGCCCCCGGCACTTGGAAATCATCATGGCTAATGACAGAAAGGACCAGTGTTCCAATGACCTTCAAAAGCCACCTTCTTCCAGAGCCCATATGATTTGGGGACTTCATCTTTCACAGGGGAGGCAAAGCAGTGAATTGATGGCCTCTCCATGGGTCTGGTGGAAGCAGATTTCAGGATTTTTATCAAAAAGAAGGAGGCTGGGCCCTCAGGGGTGAAGTCATACTTCCTCAGCTGCACCAACGGGAATACAAATGGCCAATTCAATTTCTTTGGGGGTCATGGTTTGTAGCTTTATTGAGTGTGTGCCGCTCTCTTTTTAAAGCACACAGGATGTTTTCACTTTGGAGAAAAATGTCTACATCCCATCTGACAAACCCAAAATGGGTAATTATTATATCACTGGGCTGTTATTTATCACATTTTCAATGGAAATAAATTGCTTTAGAGGGAAATCATGTTACATGGCTACCTGTCTGGCCTATTAATCTTAAGTTTAATTTTCTTTATTTAAATGTGCATAAAAATGTTTGCAACCTGCCTCATTTGTCTTGCTTTTAATTTCTACCAATTGATTTAAATATATTAAGAAAAAATTTGAATAAATAGGTTAAAAGAAAGCTGGGAATTGGGCAAATGATGTTTCAAGCTGAGGATCATAATTTATTTGTAAATTGGTTAACCTTCTTTCCAGAGAAAAGAGCACAACTGAAAACCAGCAATGGAGAACACAAAGAAGATGGTCATACTGGAATGGATAACAAGTCCATGAAGAGGCACTGGAAGGAAGGGGGAAGGGGGAAGAATCCTGGATTTGAACACGAACCCAGATCTGTTCAACATTCTTTCATTAAACAAGCACTAATTATGTGCCTCTCATATACCTATCATTATACTTAGTGGTACCAATACAAAAGTGAAACAAAAACTAAATTAGGAGACAAAGGAATACAAGGTAATTTGAGAAGGGATAGGGACAATTTTCAAGAAAGGCTGATATAGGAGCTAGCAAATGAGTTAAAACCAAATAAACTTTTAACTGAAAAAGTCAGATATTACAAGAAATTTGAGGAAGACATGGCCATGTGTTCAAGTTTTATTACCTCATTGGAGATATCATCTCCAACCTGAAAAAGAGTGGAATGGGATTTAGGATATTTCCAAGAATGTACAAATAAGAGAAAAGCAATATAGTTTAAACTCTGATGTGCCTCAGTTCTGAGAAGAGATGGAAAAGGTCTTTTTGAGATATGTCGATGAATTTGTGATTTCCTTGTAGGAAGAGTCCCCATTAGTAGCGTCGATTCTATCTTCTTTAAACATTCTCCTTCTAGATCAGGATTCTAAATGTAGAGTTTGTGAACTTTAAAAAAAAAATCTAGTCACTGTATGATAATGCTAAATTATCTTGCAATCATTTAAAAAAAACCACTTTTATAAACATTAGAATTAGAGGTAGTCCATGGGCTTCAATACACTTTTCAAATGCCTCAAAACACATTAAAGGTTAAGAATCTCCATTCTAGCAAATTCTTGGCCGTGTCTTCTATATATGATCTCACAGTGATGTTACCCAAGATGCTAGAGACTTTTGTCTTTTCCTTGTTCTTTAATATCTTAAGGCTGCTGATGCAGCCCTTGAGATGTCTTTCTTTTATCTTTCAATTTTGGTAGATGACCAACTCACTTCTATCTTCATTAATCTTTTATGCCTTTGACTGGAGGCAACTGGAAATATGCTTCAGACTATTCCTACCTGTCATGCCTCTTTCTACTTTGCTTTGGGTTCCTTATCATTTGTGATCTTCTGTGATATGGAAGTTCTATTCATAGATTTAGAGCTGGAAGGGACCTTAGATGGTATCAAGTCTAACTTTCCAATTTTAGAGACGCAGAGGTCAGTGACTTGCCTTCACATGTAGTGAGAGTCTGAGAGCGGGATTTGAATTCTGGCATTCTTTATTCCAGATCCAGTGACCTCTTGTGTCAGGTCTCCTTACAATTTTGTAGAGATTTGACTAGTATGCGAAACACTATATCATGAACTTCCAAGTTACCCTTAAGGGCATTTCCATTCTTCCAGTCCTTTAAATCTGAAAAAAAATCCCACTCTTGTCCCTGACTCTCCACCCTCAAGGACTCCATATATCCAATTTACTACTTAATCTCATCATTTCTACCTTCAGAACATTTCTCATATATGTCCCTTTGGACTCACTCTAAGAGCTATTGCCCTGCTTCAATTCCTCATCACCACTTGCCTAGATGATTTCATTTACCCTGTAATTTTTCTCCCCATCTCAAGTCTCTCTCCAATGTAGTCCAACCTCTACTCAAATGCCGAAGTGATCTCCCTAGTCTTACATGCCCCTCTTATCCCTTCTGATCAATGAATTCCAGAACTATTGTTTCTGGGACTAAATAAAAAGTTCTCTAGGATCTAAAGCTCTTATTATTTGGACCTTTCTATTTTAGCCTTCTAGCAGACTTCTCCCCTTTCCTTTATATCTGTTTCTTAATAAAATACCAAGTGTTAATTGGGTGCTTAATAAATTCTTGTTCATCCTGAGTTGTCTTTCTGACTTGACTGATGTAAAATAGGATAGGTGTCAGTTTCAAGGATGCCTTTGAAGATCAAACAGCCATGGTTTGAGAAAGGTCTGAGAAATTGTTCCCTAAAAGGACTCTCTCCATGATGATGGTTGATTTGAGATCACTTGCTGGTTAGACTGTAAGATTTAGTATGATACAAAAGACAGGCTATGAAATGATTTTATAATATACTTTGTAAATATACTGCAACATTCAAAACTTACCTTATCATGGCCATTTATCAAGTAATTCTAGTTTGCAAAGCACTGTGCTAGGAACTAGAAAAATACAAAATTTCTACAAATGACAATTCCTGTCCTGAAAGAGATCACCTTCTTTCTAGTAGATTTTAGAAGACATCTGACTTCATGGTCTGGATAGTCCTTCCCACAAAATAGATCTCAACCCCTCCAAGTCAATTCAGCAAATTTAAGAACTTACCATTTGTCAGGACTGTGATAAGGTATGTCCTAGTAGATGGCCTTCATGAATTGTTTTGGTCAAAACATTTCATCTTGTCTTAAGCAATGTCCTAAGGATTACCTTCCTTGAATGTCCTGAGGCTAGCCTTCGTAAGATGGAATCCCTAACACATCTTGATGCCTGCATTCAAAACCTTTCCAATTTGGAAGCATCTTTTGAAACTCGCACTGTTAACATAGCCTTCAAGGTCCCAGAGCCACTTGACTGCCACCTAATAGGGCTTTAGTGGGATGCACAATGTTAGTGAATTAAAACCTAAATTTTTTATTGATATTTTCATCCTCCTCCTCCTCATTTCTGAATACATGTTCTTCCTCCTCAGTGGTGATTTCTTAAAATAAGGAATAAAAAGATGAAAAAAAATTCAGCAAATTAAATAATACTTTAACCAATTCAGATATTGCATACAATAATCCCCCACCTCTTCAAACAAAAGTTCATTTCTTTTCTCTTGGGGGCCATAATTATTTAATTTATATCATTGGTATTGTATATGCTGTCTTTCTAAATACCTTGTTTTGCATCCATTTATATGTCTTCCTAAGTTTCTCTGAATTCTTTTTGTTTATTTTTCTTGTGGTACATGAATATTACATTGCATTTATTATTTCTTCAATTGATAAGCATTTACTTTGTTTCTAGTACTTTGCCACTATAAAAGTGCTGCTCCAAATACATTGGTATATTTAGGACTTTTCTTTTTATTATGCTTGATCTTTTTGAGGTTTCTGCTCAGCATTGAGACCTATGCATCAAAAGAAAAGAGTAGTTTAGCCTCCATTTTTCCCATAATTCCACCTTCCCATCCAGAATGGTTAAACCCTTTCTCAGCTCCAATATAGAGGACTTTTCCATTTTTAAATGCCCTGAACCCCTGGGACAACCTGATGAAGCTTATGGACTCTTTCCCTGACTAAAAATACTGTTTAAATTCATGAAATAAAATGAATAGGACCACAAAGGAAATCACAATTGTGTTAAAAAGTAGATTTTTCTACATGTAAGTTCATAGGACATTTGAAATCTTGACCTCAGGTTAAAATCCCCAACATCAGTGTCAAAGTACCTTTTAGCACATACTTTAAAAGTTGTGAGTATCTAATGAAACAATATGCAAAGATGATATTACAGCAGGCTATGAATGCTATCTGTTATTATTGCTATTATTGAGCTTGACTTTCCAGTCATAAAATTTGGTCAATTCACTTTTATTGTGAGCCTCAGTTTACTTATCTGCATAAGTGAGTAATGACACAAATGGGTAATGACAAAAGGTAATGCCTTTTTCCCAGGGTGGTTGTGAGGTTCCAGAAATGTGTGTGTGTGTGTGTGTGTGTGTGTGTGTGAAAGTGCTTGGTACCTTCCTTATATGACAGCTTTTTTTAGATCCACTTATGGTGGTATTTTAAGGGACTCGTGCTTGGTAAACCTAGTTACAGCAGGAAATGTGCACTCGAACATGCCATAAAAGTAATGAAGTCTCTGTAACAATTGCTGCTCACCATCTCCTTCCTCTGCTACTGTGGTTGGGATTTCTGGCTCTTAATGAGAGTGATGGAGTTGGCGGGTGTACAAAGTGGGAATTAGAATCCTATACATCTGGCACACGACTCTCTTAAAAAGATGGTTCTAGAGGGATGTGTGCTGAGGTTATCCAGGACATTAAAAAAGCTCATGAACTCCCGGGATCCTGAGCTGAAAGAGACCTTAGAGGTCAATAAATCAACAAACATTTATTAAGCATCTACTATGTACCAGGCACTGGAATACAGTGACAAAAAATGACACAGTCTTTGCCCAAATGGAGCTCATGTTCTCCTGTAGCAGGGAAAACATATTTATGAGTATGCAAATACAGACTGCAATATATGCAAAAATAAATGTTAGGGATGTGTGTGTATGGGGGAGATGCAAAGAAAAGAGAACACTGTTTCTGAAATCTAAAGACTAGATACATTTACTAGCTGTGTGACCTTGTTCCATCACTTCCTCGCCCCTGGCCTCAGTTTCCTTATTTATAAAATAATGGATTTTGACATGATGGCCTTTTAAGCTCTTAAAGTCTTCCTGCTCTTAGTCTCCAACCCTAATAACTCCATGGAAAGGAGATTTTTCTAACCAAGAAGGATCATCTGTCCCAACTTCTTCATTATGCAAAGGAGAAGAGTTCCACAGAGCGGTAAGTCACTGGCCCAAGTGAGGAGAACATTCAGATGCTCAGACCTCAAAGATTCAATTCTTTTCTATCACCCATATCACATTAGGCAAAGTTCAAGCATCTAAAATGCTCAATTTAGGGGGGCGGCTGGGTAGCTCAGTGGATTGAGATCCAGGTCTAGAGACGGGAGGTCCTAGGTTCAAATCTGGCCTCAGACACTTCCCAACTGTGTGACCCTGGGCAAGTCACTTGACCCCTATTGCCTAGCCCTTACCACTCTTCTGCCTTGGAGCCAATACACAGTATTGACTCCAAGACAGAAGGTAAGGGCTTAAAAAAATAAAATGCTCAATTTATTCATGAGAAAGAACTTGGAGATGATCAGTATTCACAAGGGAGATCATATGGAGCAGTCAGACCTGCATTTGTCATGTTTTTGACATAAACTGGCTGGGTGGCTGGCCAAGTCACTCAACCTCTCACTGCCCCAGGCAACTGTCTAAGATGGTAAGTTGCAAAATAGGAGATGCTAGGTATTGGTATAGAAAGGTCCCTCATCTTGGAGTTCTGATACTATTTCAATGATAGATCTAGCCAGAAACTTTCCTTTTCAGAAAAAATAATAATTTTTTTACCAGTTAAAAAGTGTTTCTTTTTTCTCCCTCACATTTTGACTCCCTGATCTCCCTCTCCCAAAGCAAAACAAAACCCTCATATCAAATATTGATAATAGTCAAGCAAAGAAAATTTGAATATTGGCCATGTCTGAATATGTATGTCTTATACTACAATTTGTTTCTGTCTTCTCTCTGCCAGGACGTGCAGAGCATATTTTATAAAAAATTGTAGTTGATCATTGATTTGATTCGATGAGAATTCCAAAGTCTCTCAAGTTGTTGTTTTTTCCTATAATGTTGTTATGGCTTGTGTGTGTGTGTGTATATCATTTCCCTGGTTCTGCCCACTTCTCTCTGTGTCAGTTCATAGAGGTCTTCCAACTTTCCTCTGAAACTGCTCATTTCATCATTTCTTTAGGCACAGTTGTATTGTTACATTCACATGCCATGATTCATTTAGCAATTCCCCAATAGGTGGGCGCCCCTTTGGTTCACAGATTTTGCTGCTTCGAAAAGGCAAGAAGCATACAAATTTTCAAGGTGACATTTGTGCGATTTATACTATAAGGATTATTTTAGCTGTGAGAAGTAATTATAAGATCATAGGATTTAATGTTAGAAGGGATCTTAGAGTACAGCATGCCAGAGCTGGGAAATGTCTCAGAAAAAAGAATGTCAGAGCAGAAAGATATTTTAGATCAGAAGATAGCAGAGCTGGATGAAGATGGACACAAGGTATTATCCAGTCCAGGACTCTCATTTTACCTAAGAGGAAACTGAGGCCTGAGAAAATTATGGGGTGTGTCCAAGACTAATCATATCATTCTATCTGCTAGTCCATTTTCTATATATTTTCTCAATTTCCCAATCAATATTTCTTCCAAACACATCTTTACCTCTTGTTTAAAATTGTTTTTGGAAACCTGACCATCAACTCCTTGTTCAGTCCCAAAATATTAATATTGCAAATACTGATAGGAATATTGTTCCTTACCCTTCCCTGTCCTTAAAAAAAGTCTTCTCTTTTCTTTCTCTATGAAAGCCTCCTCATCTAATAAGACTTAATTCAAGTTTCCATTCAGATCTCCCATGCAGCCTTGCTTGGCCAGGCCACTGTCTCCTCCCCCTCAATGATGAATTTTTTTTTTTCTTTGAAGGTGGAGTCACAGTCGGTCACACATATTTTAGCTCTGACAAAATGATGTTTCTAATGATGTGCTACTATAGATAGCCATATTTCCTCAATTTGATTGAAATTCTATCTGATCATGAGCCATATTCCTAGCTCAAGGCCAAGCACATAGTAGGTATTCAACAGAATTTGATAAATTCCCTAGACTTCTGGCCCATGTGCTGGAAGAAGAAATATGGGAAGAGATAAACATTTGCCACTTATTTTCTTTCTGATCCCCAAGTTAGTTGGCAGATTGCTCCCCTAGGCTTATTAATAAACCACCTTTCCTGCCCCCTCATAATTTGAATAGGTCGCCTGTCAGTTTCTGCACTTGGAGCCCTAGAACATGGGAATGGTCATGACTATCTTCCTCTTACACACTTCTCCACAGTGTCTGGTACTACTTTACTTGGGCATTTTCTATGGATCTGTCATGTGCTAGACAAAACAAAATAAAATGAATGTGAATGACATTTAGTTTCAAGGACATGGAAGGGATAGTCTTGCTCTCTTCTGTCTTGTTTCAACCACATTTGAGAGAATTATGTCCAGTTCTATGAACCACAGATCAAGAAGGACATTAATAAGGTAAATATCTAGAGGAAGGAAATTTAAAATGGAGAGTCTTTCAGTCCATGTCATATGAAAACTGGTTAAAGGAACAGGAAATGTTTAGCCTAGAAAAAAAAGATTAGAGGTGTATGTGTGTGTGTGTGTGTGTGTGCACATATGTGTGTATACGTGTGTGCACGCACGCACGGGTGTGTGTGTAGGAGATAAGACATGATGATAGCTGTCTTCAAGTATGTGAAGACCTGTTACGACCAAAGGATCAGACTATTCTGTTGGACCCCAAGGGGCAGGACCAGGCATAGTTGGTAGAAGTTGCTAAGGGACCAATTTAGGCTGAATGTCAGGAAACAATTCCCAACAATTCAACTTGTAAAAAAGTGGAGGGGTCTTCATTGAGTGGTGATGTATTCCCTTTTTTGAATTCCTTTAAGCAGAAGTTAGATGGCCATTTCTTTGGTGTGTTGGAGTAGAGATTCCTTTGGGATTCTTGGATTGGCTTACTTGGCTACCGAGGTCCCTTCCAACTCCCAAATTTTGTGATGTTATAACCTCATCTGCTCATATGCTTTCTATATCAATGAATACTCCAAATCAAAACCTTCTGGTGTCATCTACATTTCCCTCTAAGACCCCCATAGTTTGCTAGGAACTTTCTTTTCTTCAATCAGTCAACAATTAAGTATTAAGTACCCATTATGTGCCAGCCACTATGCTAGGAAGTTGGAGATAGAGATATAAAAATGAGATAGTCATTACCCTCAAAGAGCATACTTTTTTTTAAAAAACACTTACCTTCTGTCTTAGAATCAATATTATGAATCTGTTCCCAAGCAAAAGAGGAGCCAGGGGTTAAGCAATTGGGGTTAAAGACTTGCCTAGGGTACTTCCTATAGAGGTAGGAATATCTGAGGCCAAATTTGAACTCAAGATCTCTCATCTGCAGGCATGACTCTCTATCCACTGAGCAACCTAGCTGCCTGGCCCCCTTACATTCACTTCTATTCCCTTCATCTCCTTCCCTTTACTCTCCCATTACCTCTTTTGCCTAGCTCACTCCTCTTTTCCCTTTTCCTCTTTTCTTCATTCCCTCTCCAATTTCCACTTTCTTCTTCCCTTCCCTTTCTCTCCTTCCCATTATCCCCCATCTTCTCATCTCCTTCCTTCTCTGGTCAGTTTAAAATAAAAGGCAGAGACCAGATATTTGGGTTCAGATTCCAGCTCTACTATATGTGATCCTGGACAAAAAGCATTTCTAATCTCTGGAATTCCATTTCCTGATCTATAAAATAAAGCTTTGGAAGTGCAGCCTCCCAAGTTCCCTTGCTAAACCCTGCGGAGTTTTCCTACACATGGATGGACCATGCAGAGCAGAGAAGAGCAGAGGATGATGGGTGGGACCGGGAAGGCTTCAGAATGTCAGCCTGCTGTTGCCACAAAACCGTGTGCCTCAAAGACACTTGTTGCCTGGTTAATTACAAGCTAAGGATTTGGTGTTTGCAAGATGCTTCCCTCTTTCAGCCACTAGGTGAAATGATCTTCTTTATTGTGAGCCTGATATTTCCATCCAGTTAAAATGAGTGTGATTTGCCTCCTTCCATCTAAACTCAGGAATCTCTTCTTTCCTCCCCCTTCAGCTCCCCCCCCCTCCTACAAATGCCCTCCTTCCTCCACACTGATTCACAGCATCCAAGATCAAAGGAAATATTGTTAAAACTGGAGATAAAAAAGCAGCCAGCCTGCCTTTGATGTCAGCCAGCACTGGGCAATCTGGGCCCCATCCTACCTTTACTGCTGGTGCAATTTTCAGGCATGAGATCGTGTGCGGGTAATTGTTTCTCCCTCCCAAATGCCACTATTATTTTTGTGAAGCTATAAATTTTCATTTGGCTAAATAAACCGTTCCTGGATGCCCCCAGCTGATGCCAGGGCTGGAACTGAAGGCATTTTTCTGCCATGGCTCGATGTTTGCAGGGAAACAGAGCCTGGGGAGCTAGGGGGGCCCTCCCCATAGACCATTATATGCAAGAGGGCGCCCTCCCCCCCAACCCCTGCCTTTTATCAGGACAGCGTCATTTCAACTTCATAAATAGTGAAAGGGCAACCGCTGGGCAATGAGAATATCTATCTCGTTCACCTTGGAAATGAAGGCAGCTGCTTGGCCACTGATGGCTCCCTTTGTCTCAAGGAACCAATATTGTTCTGACTGCATTGTGGGAGGCAAAGCCCGAACTTGAAGGATTCCAATATACATTCTCTCTCTCTCTCTCTCTCTCTCTCTCTCTCTCTCTCTCTCTCTCTCTCTCTCTCTCTCTCTCTCTCTCTCTCTCTCTCTCTCATTATATTTTCATTTACAAGATGAAAGAGATCTTGATGCCCTGTAGTCTAGCCCTCGCCTACAAGGGGGTTTCCTCCTTTACCATAATAGAGTGGAGCCAAAAGACCCGAGTTCAAGTTCAAAATCTGAAGGTTATTATTAGCTGGGTGATCATTTGCATGTTCTTTAACCACTCTGAGCCTCAACTTGGGAAGCTGTGAAGTGGAAATGATAATCTTTTTACTACTTGTCTTCCAGAGGTGAGGAAACTGTCTGATAAACCTTTATGTTCTAGGGAAATGTGGAGTTATTATCCACCCCCACTCCCTTCTCTCTTCAGAAGAGAATCCTTCTCTCTTCAGAATACCTCACCTTTCTCCCTTGTCCTTGGAACACTTTAAATGTATCATCTCCTTTGATCTTTAAAACTAGTATAGGCTGTATTTTCATGAAGGAATTATAGGAGCTCAGAGAGGTTTAGGAACTCACAAAATGACACACAGCCAGGATGTGGGAAAGTTTGCCCTCCCATCCCTGTTTCAAAGTGGCCGTGGTTCTTAGCAGAGAATATCTCAGTTGAGAGGGTACCCATCTGCCTAAGTCTTTGTGCTGATATCTTCGACCTTTCAACCCCTTTGCTCCCTCTCAAACAAAGTCAAAATCAGATGTCAGCAGCAGGATGTGCTATCCCTGAAGCCCTGGGTCTGGGAAATGAGATGAGCACAGAAGGTGATGTGCAGAGCTTCGGTGTTTAGACCTTGGGACACTCCCACTGGAACAGGCTAGTGGAAAGAGCCTGGGTGTCAAAGATGAGGCACGTGGAAACAGAAGGGGGCCCACCAGATCTTCTCTAAATTCCCCTTTAGCCCCAAATCTTAGGATCCTGTGATGTTTTTAGAGCAACGGGGACATTCCAGCAGTCAGGAAAGCAGTCAGGCAGGTAGATGGGGTGGTAGAGTGCCATGCCTAGAGTCAGGAAGGCTAATCTTTCTGAATTCAAATCTGGCCTCAGAATCTTACTGGCTGTGGGACTCTGAGTAAATCACTTAACCTCTACTTTTCTCAGTTTCTTCCTCTGTAAAATGGGGATAATAATAGCATCCATCCCTCAAAGCTGTTACAAAGATCAAATGAGATAGACATTCCAAAGTATCATGCAAGCCTGAGAGCACTATATAAATGATAGCTATCATCACTATCATCATCAGAAAAAATATTTATGAAGCACCTACTATGTGTCAGATGCTGTGCTCAGCAATTCAGGTACAAAGAATAAAATAGAACTTGCCCTCAAGGAGCTCCCAATCTAATGGCAATATCTCTGAAAAGAGAGTAGAAAGATCATCAGAGATATATTCAGAAGCTGTGAGAACAAGTGCTGCCTTCTTTGCTAAGTGGTCTTAGCACCAGAGTTAGAGAACATAGGTGTAAATCCTGCCTTTCCCATTTAGGTGACCATGGGCAGGCCCATTAATCACCCGAGACCCATTTTATTCCAAGTAGAAAGCAAACAAAGAAACATTTTATTTGATGGGCTACAGGGTCCCTTCTCACTCTTGCTCTATGATCCTTAATCACTTCTCTCTGGTCCTTAGTTTACTCATCTATAACATCACCTTTGTCTTTCCCATCTCATAGGATTAACTCTAAAAAGATTAAATTTTCACGTAAATAGTATGTGGCTAAATGGAGAGGACACTGACTTGGGGTCAAGAAAGCCTAGCTTTGAATCCCATCTCTGATACTTATTAGCTGAGCAACTAAAGATTTTCAGCCTGTAAAATGGGTATAATCAGATCACATAATTCACATAATTATTATAAGATCACTTGTTAATAATATTTTACAAATTCGGTGCTAAAGGGCTGCTAGGTAGCTCAGTGAATTAGAGATGAGAGGTCCTAGGTTCAAATTTGACTTCAGCTACTTCCAGCTGTGTGACCTTGGGTAAGTCACTTAACCCTAATTGCCTCGCACTCACTGCTTTTCTACCTTGGAACCAATACTTAGTATTAACTTTAAGAGTGAAGGTACGGCTTTAAAAAGATTCTGTAGGGGGCATCTGGGTAGCTCAGTGGATTGAGAGCCAGGCCTAGAGATGGGAGGTCTTGAGTTCAAATCTGGTCTCAGACACTTCCCAGCTGTGTGACCCTGGGCAAGTCACTTGACCCCCATTGCCTAGCCCTTACCACTCTTCTGCCTTGGAGCCAATACACAGTATTGACACCAAGATGGAAGGCAAGGGCTTAAAAAAATAAAAAAGATTCTGTAGGGTGATGTCAATGTCAGCTATCATTAATAGCATCATGATTCCTCACTAAGTTTTTTACTGGTCAGGAGGGATAAGCCCAGAAGTCCTCTCTTCCCTGGTTTGTCGCTAAGGCCAGCCCTGAAAGGGAGATTGCAGAGCTGGGCTGTGTCAGGAGCAAGAGCACTCACTGCCTCCTTTCACAAAGGCCAGGGCAATTGGACGATTTTCAGGAAGCCTTCATTAGGGGCTTCCCAACCGGACATGGACGCGGAGCCTGTGCCTTAACGAGTCACATTCAGCAGCGCTGCTCAAAGGGCTTGCTAATGAATTCCTGCTTCAGACCCCCTGTTTGTAACAGGACGTAATGAGAGTGATGATGTCGCTGCATGCAGAGTAGCCTTGGAAAATAATGCCTTATCTTGCTTTAATTAAAAACATTTTAATACATCTCTGAAAATCCTGAGCAACAGGCAAAAAAGGCGATGGGGGAGGGTCAGAGATGCGCTGGAAGGCATCTTTCCACCTCACTATCAAGGGAAATTGGAGGGATTTCTAGTTAAAGGGCACTGGCTTCTAAACTGTATTTTGTAATAAAACCTTAGTCCAGGGAAGCTGCAATCTCATTAATGGGGACGTTTTCTCCAGCAATGCAGCCTGGGCTTCATCCATGGCTGTCCATCCTGTGCGATATGTTCAAAGGTTATTCAAAGCTGCAAGGGATCTCTTGGTTGTTGTCTGCCTGTTTGTCGTGTCCAGGCATTTGTGATTCCATCTGGGGTTTTCTTGGCAGAGATACTGGAGTGGTTTGGCATTTCTTTCTCCAGCTCATTTTTATAAATGGGGAAACTGAGGCCAAGACGGTGAATTGACTTGTCCAGGGTCATCCAGATCACTAGTGTCTGAGGCTGGATTTGAACTCAGGGAGACAGTCACCTTATTTCCAGGCCCAGTTCTCTATCCATTGCACTAGCTCATTAATGTTAGAGTCTCTTGCCTCATGGGATTGTAGAGTCATGGAGTTCAACCTCCTCTTTTTTGTAGATGTGGAAACCCAGGCAAGTACAATGACTTGTCCAGAGTTTCAGAGCCTGGCAGTTGGCACTGTTGGGAGTGTGCTCTTTGACTCGAAGCCATTCTTTTCTTTGCTCCACATTGAGTCCTTCCTAAACATACCCTAATTTAAAAAGAGCTGGTATCTGCATAGCATTTTAAGGTGTACAAAGCACTTACAAATGTTATCTCATTTAACTATCAGAATAGCTTTGGAGGTGGAGACTAATATTAAGCCCATTTCATGGATGAGGAAAATAAAGCAGCAATTGAGTCTCTGGATTAGCAGGTATCTGAGGCTAGACTTGAACTCAGTTCTTTCTGACTCCTTAATCCACCAGAGTATCTTTTCTAATATAATCCCTTGGACAGTATAATCCACAGGGTGATGAAGAATTGGCCCTGACTGAATAACAGTAACACAGTTCTGACTCCATATCTAATGATCTCTCCACTGAGCCACCTGGTCATTCTTATGAAGAAGATGCCAAAATGTTGCCAAATGCAATTCACTCAGTATATTAACCATTGCTATTTCTATCCCCATTCTACAGATGAGGAAACTGAGGCATGGAGTATTAAGTGATTTGTCCACGGTCACATAGCTAATTAGTATCTGAAGTTGGATTTGAACTCATGCCTTCCTGACTCCAAGTCTAACAAACTATCCACTGTCCCATCTAGCTACCTCATTTATTCATGTTTCTCCATTAAATTATAAGCTGTTTGAAGACAGAAATTGATGATTGGAAGAGGAGGGAAAGAATACCAACAATTAGGAGATATAACTTCCTACAGAAGAGAGAAGCTTGAGATTTGAAAAAGCAGAGGGCAGTATAGAGAGCATTTTAGAAATAAAGGATAGGGGCTGCCATGGCTTGAAGCTGGAAGATGGAGGGCTAAGGACAACACTTTCTAGGCTTTGCATAAATGTGAATTCCTTTGATTTGAATACTGCTGACTTACCTAGTGACTGTAAAGAAGAGGACGCTCTGGAGAAGGAGAGCTAGAGAATACTTAGCCTTGACTGCCTGCCCAAGGAGCCCCTTGGGGTTGAAGACAGGCAAATTAGTGAGGAAATATTTCATCCTAAATATAGTAGCTCTTCTCCACTGTCTTTCTTCTGCCCCTTTACATACTACTGGCTTGCTGGGATGTTTGTCTTCCATTCTGGCCATGGGACTAAAATGAATGAAGAGCTAAGGGAGGAAGTGATGGTATGAGGTCCTTTCAAGGGAAAATTATTGCTTCCCCCATTCTGTGACACCAATGCAGCCTCTTTCTTGGCTAGAGGGGCTGGTGGAATATGATGGTGAGGGTGATATAAATCCATCTTGTGACACAGTGGGGCTTTAAAAATAATCCACACCTTTTTGCCCTAGAATCAACACTGTGTATTGCTTCCAAGGCAGAAGAGTGGTAAGCACTAGGCAATGAGATTCAAGTGACTTTTCCAGGGTCACATAATTAGGAAGTATCTGAAACCAAATTTGAACCCAGGACTTCCCATCTCCAGATCTAGCTGACCCAATGGTGGTTATTCTTTACAAGGAGGTGTCAGGTTAGGTGGCCACTAAATCCTGCACAAATCTAAAATTCAATGATTCTATCAATCCATCATCATCATCATAAAAGTAATAGAAGTTATATAGAGCTTTAATATTTGGAAAGCAATTTACAAATATTACTTTATTTGATCCTCTCAATAATTCAAATATGATAGGTGCTGTTATTCCCATGTTATTGATGGAGAAAACTGAAGCAGACAGGCAAAATGCTTGAGGTAGAATTTGAACTCAAGTCTTTCTGGAGGCTTAGTGCTCTATTCACCAAACTACTGGCAGCCTTTCAATGGGGTTCAGCAAGAACACATCATGAAGGGAACAGCTAGGTGACTCAAGGAATAGAGAGCCAGACCTGGAGAGACAAGAGGTCCTGGTTTCAAATTTGGCCTCAGATACTTCCTAGCTATATGACCCTGGGCAAGTCACTTAACCTCCATTGCCTAGCTCTTATTATTCTTCTGCTTTAGAACCAGTCCACAGTATTGATTCTAAGATGTGCAGTAAGGATTAAAAAAAAGAAGAAGAAAAACTCCACATCATGCCAGGCTAAGCCTGTTTCCATAATATTGTTTAGTAAAAGTCACAGCAATAGTCTTTATATAGCAATGTGGCTTTAAAAAACAAACAAATTTCTAAGCTAGAGAAAAATATGGAAAGATATAGGCTAGGCAATAGTTCATTTCAGTGAATTAAAGACTCGTGGACAAGTTGGATACAAAGAGTTAATTTATAATTAGTTAATAATGAATGATTTCATGTTACCTTGGACGGTGATTTTTAATGGAGTTGCCAAGGTATCTATCTGCATCTGACCTGCGACTGTGTAACATCTGAATCACTTACTTGGATGAAGGCACACATTGTATCCTCATAGAATGTGCAAGTGATACAAAGCTTGTAGAGGCAGCAAACTCATTAAAGAGAGAATGGGGATCCCCAGTGACCTTGCCATCTGGACCATATGCAAGGAAGTGAAACTGGACAGAAGACATGTCAAGTCTTAATTTGTACTTGGTTTTGAACACCAACTTTGCAATTAAGATATGCTGGGTGATCAAGAGAGGAGGCAGCAGCATCAGAAAAAAATATCTAGAAGTTGGCTTGTGTTTTTAAAACCTTCCCTTCCCTAGTAGAGTCAATATTATGTACTGGTTCCAAGGCAGAAGAGTGGTAAGAGTAGGAAATGGGGGTTAAGTGACTTGCCCAGGGTCACACAGCTAGGAAATGTCTAAGGACAGATTTGAAACCTAGAGCTTCCCTTTTACAGACTTATCTCTCAATCCACTGAGCCATCTCACTGCCCACAAAAATCTGGAAGTTTTAGCTCAATATGAAATAAACCCTGACCCTGACACCCTCACCAAAATCTTAGACCATGTTAGGAAAACCTCAGTGTGCAGGACCTAGAGAGTTAGTGGTTGGTTATATTGTGCTCTGCCCTATTCAGGCTCCACCTGAAGTGCCCAGCTTACTTTTAGCGCACACTGACTTCTAGGGAGGAAGGTGTTCTCTGGGAAACCCTAATTGTTAGGAGCTGTCCCTAGCACCAAGTGTTGAGTCTATTTGCCCCCTTTGCAACTGACACCTATTGCTTTTGTTCTTGCCTGTTAGAGCTAAAGAACAAATGCAATCTATCCTCTATAAGGCCGACTTTTAATACCTCAAAATAGGCATCTTTTCTGTCTTCCCTTGCATTGGATTCTCCTCCCCCGTTCAGGCTTTTCTTCTCTAGTCTAAACATGCCCAGTTCCTTCATCTGATTTTCATATAATTTGGGCTACACCACCCACCCTGGTTGTCCTTCTCTGGACAGTTTCCAGACTATGAACATCATTCCAAAAACATGCTTTTTAAGGAAGAACACGCAAAATAAGCAACTTGGGTTACAGAGGCCACCTTTATGATGGGGAGGGAATTGGGGGAATATTTTGCCTCTTGTTGGCTGTCTTTATTCTCATTGATGATGATGATGATGAGAAAATGAGGATATATTATATATTTTAGATATATACATAATTATAGATGTTTGCCTATAAACATTAATATGTATATACACATACATATATGTATATGTGAATCTTTATGTGTATACATATACACACATAAATAGATATATATTCTAGAACTTATACAATACTGCACATATAAACTATCCAGGATAGAGCTCATGTCTCTGGTCTTTAGCCAATATTCTCATATTGAATATATTATAGTTTAACGTTGCCTCGTCTAAGATTATTTCTAACTCAAACATTTTATAATTTCTTACCTAGCCAAAGGGAATAGAAAGAGAGAAATCTTTCCTATAAAGAAATGAATGGTTAATAATAGAAATCTAGTCAAGATGGGGGAGATATCTGGAGGGTGGGACTTCCAAGAGCATCTCAAATCACAGCTGCTGATCAATATATATATATATAAGGATATATATATATCCATATATGGATATATATATATATATATATATATATATGGCTAGGAGCTAGGCATCCTTTAGGTCAAATTCTCCTGGCTGAAGGAGAGAGTACACAGGATTTTTATGGACTCACTACATCCTAAAACAAGAAAAGAACTTAGAGATTATATAGTTGGACTATTTTTTATTTTTAGATGAAGAAACTAAAGCCCAGAGAGAAATGACATGTCCAAGGTCACACAGCCAGTGGGAGATAATTTCCATAAAGATTTTCCGCTTTCAAGTCTAAATTATTGGAAAAACGCTGCTGGTGTCTGTTTGCCTTGTAGATTCCCCTTGAATTATCTGTGCTCCAGTCCCTGCCATTAACCCCAGTGTAGCATCACGAACAGCAGGCGTTACCTTGGCAAGGTTACAGGATAAACTTGCTGCTTTTCAGGACATCTGCATCTATTAGAACCTTTAGTTTCAGTCCCTTGGGGATAATCTTTGGAAAACACATCTGTTATTTCTGGTGCTTACCTTGCTGGGATTATTCTTTCTCCTGGGGAGGGGAAATTGGTTTGTAAAGGTTTTCAAAAATGTGAAAGTCACAGAACCTTTACATCCAAACAAAACAAAACAGAACCTTGGGCAAAGTTGGGATCAAATATTAATATTTGTATAGACATAGGTGTACATATGCACACGCATGTTTGGGATCATTGACAGTGTAGTTGGAATAGACCTTGACATTCAAAGGATATAGTACAACATAGTGGAGATCCATGGCCAGAGGAACTACCTGGGTTCAAATATTGCTTAATCACTTGCTTTCAGTTTGACCTTGGACAAGTCCCCTTCCTCTCCCCCTTCCCCTCTTTCCCTGAGTCTCAATATTCTCCATAGGGAAGGAGATTTGACTGGCTGATACCAAAGATCCTTTGCATTTCTAATTCTATATGATGCCCAACCTCCTTATTGTGTAAGGGAGTGAGCTAACGTTCCTATACGGAGGAAGCCTTGGCCAAGCTCACACTAACCCAAAAGCAGAATTTAAATTCAAGCCTAACACTCTTTGCACTAAAGCACTTTTCCAGGAGCCAAGTGATAACTTTGTTACTAGTGGTCCATATTAAGGATGTGTGTGGGCTAAAAACAGCAACTCTATTTGTATTATTATCAAAAATAATGCAACTATTATAGCAGTTATGTTGGGGATGGAGCCTTGCTGGGGTTTTAATTAGATTTCTTTTGCTACATGGTGTTCTTAACTGCAAACTGAGTACAAAACAAACAAAAAAAAGTCACACCTTTTCTGCCAATAGGTGGCAACACTTTTACCCTTTCTGGGTTGGTCTCTAATTGCATGCGCATGGGAATGAATGTACTGCTGCTAGGTGAAAATTAGAGTGTCATTTGGAGGGAGAGAGAGACAAATAAATTGGATTCAGCGGAAACAGCTACTTTCAGAATGAAAATAAGGCTCTGGGCATCAGATGGGATGGGGACTGGGCAACCTCTCAAGTTGCTTCCAACTCTGAAAATTACACAATAATAAAGATAAATTAATAAAAATAATGACAATAGTAATAATAGCTAGCAGTAATGGGATGCCTTAAGGTTTACAAAGAGTTTTATATGGTTTATCTTATTTGATCCTCACAACAACCCTGTGAGATCAGTATTATGGTTACATCCATTTAAAGACGAGGAAAGGGGGCAGCTAGATAATGTAGTGGATGGAGTGCTGAGGCTAAAGCCAGGAAAATGTATTTTCTACCTCAGGCAATCTGATCAAATGATCTCAATTCCCTTTAGATCAGAGGCATCAAACATATGGCCTGTGGAGAAGGGGGTGGGGTCACAATTGTGACTCTCTAGTGTTGCCTAAACCAAAATAAAATGTAATGAAGACATGTTTAATCAACTAAATAAAAATACAATACAACATAGATATGATGAATCTGTGGTTTTCTAATTTGTAGATTACAGGGATCTTTTCTTTTGAAATTTGACATTATTGCTTAAGAATATCAACATCCTTCCTAAAACATGGTTCCCAGAACTAATAATAATATTCCATATACTGTCTATTCAGAACAGAGGTACCATATTTCTCTACCATAAACCACTACTACCAACCTGGTCTATTTCAGATATGACACTGGCTAGCTGTCTTGTCCTTATGATATTTTCTTTTAAGTCCAACTCGAAGAACTTTCATTTATCTTGACTGCATTTTATTTATCTAAATTCAGGTTATTGTTCATGCATACTGAAGTCTATCTGTTTTTCTGTCTGCCCATCTCTCTATTCATCCATCTATCTGTCTATCCATCTATCCATCTATCTATCTATCTATCTATCTATCTATCTATCTATCTATCTATCCATCCATCTATCTATCTATCTATCTATCTATCTATCTATCTATCTATCTATCTATCATCTGTCTATATACCATCTTCGTGTGTTTTAGCTATTTCCTCCAGGCTTTTATTTTCTTATTCATATTTGACAAGCATGGCTGGATCCACACTATTGTTAAAGAAAAAAATTGCCCCACCTTGAGTTAAAGATAGATCCTTGTGGTCTTCCACTGGGGACTTCTCTCTAAATTGAAATTTACCCATAACACCTACATTTTCAGCATGGCTATTCAAGTAGTTCTGAATCAGCTTTGGTGCACTCAGGTTTATCCCATAGGTTGCTACTTTGTTCAAAGGGAGAGCATGAGAAACTCCATGAAATGTTTGTTTTAGTTGATGTTTGACTGGAGGGCTGAGTTTGTAGTATAGAGTGTTTCGGATAATGAGCATGGCATCTGCTAATGGAAGGTTTTGAATATGAGGGATTGAGTTCCCTTTTGTGCTCAGATGACCCATCTTTACCACTGAGAAGATAGGAGCTCTGCGGCTCTGAGATTCTTTCTAATGATGACAATCCTCCTTCCCAGCCTGATCAGGATTGTATTAAGGCTGGTGATGTTTCCAGGAATAAGGGAGTGATAACTTTCATGGCATCCTTAAATAGTTGGATCATATCTAAAAAGTTGAAACTCAGTGCTTAGTTCTATAGTTTTGAAAGTACATTGTTGGGGGCAGCTAGGTAGAAGCTATAGAAGCTAGGTGGCTCAGTAGATTGAGAGCATGACCTAGAGATGGTAGGTCCTGGGTTCAAATATGACCTCAGATACTTAATTATGAGCTTGGCAAGTCACTTGACCCCCATTGCCTAGCCCTTCATTCTTCTGCCTTGGAACCAATACACAGTATTGATTCTAAGATGGAAAGTAAGGGTTTAAAAAAGTCATTTCTAAACTGGAGAATATACAGAGATGGGCAACCAAAAGTTCCATGGGATCAAAGGACTATAAGCTTAGATCTAGAAGGGACATCAGAGGTCATAAACCCCCAACCCTATAATTGTAACAATTAGGCAAACAGACATTTAATGACTTGTTGAGGCTCTCACAATTAGTTCTTGTCTCAAGTAGGATTTGAACTCAGATAGTTCTGACTCTCGGTGCACTATCTTGTCCACCATGCCATCCTGGCAAATGGCCTTGAATCCATGTTCTAGGAATTTTGGTTGAACGATATGGGGATATTTAGTCTGAAGAAGAGAATACCCAAGGATGATATTGGATCATAGGTCTAGAAGTGAAAAGGACCTTTGGAGCCATCAAATCCTATTCTTTTCCTTTACAGATATGAAGAAACTGAGGTTCATGAAGACAAGATGACTTGTACAAGGTCATATAGGTAGGAAATAACAAATGTTGGATTTGAAATCTGGTATTCTGAAAGCAATAAACCAGTGAGAGAAAGAGAAATATAGAGACCGAGAGAGACTCAGAGGAAGAGAAGAAAGTGCTCAATCTGGGACAGGGTGGAAAAAGCAATGAATTTAGAAGTAGAAGAGCTAGTCCCCTGCCAGTTATTTACTGTGTGGCCTGGAGGTAGATGCTTCTGTTCTCCTAGCCTGGGTGGCTACCTCAGTGAAATGAGGCAGAGAGACAGGGGAGCTAGCCTTGGAAGCTGGAATGAAGTCAACCTGTTGAATGCCCCTTATGTACCAGTTACTTTTGGTTCTTTGGATAAAAGTGAAACAGTCACTTGCCCTCCAGGACTTCATCTTATAATTCATTTTATAATTTTATATTTCATATATTTTTAACTTTTATAATTTAAATGTTATATAAATTTATCATATAAATTTATTTTATATTTATATCATATAAATTTATTATATAAAATGTATTAAATATAAATATACATTTATAAAATATAAATTTAAACTTTTATAACATAATTTTATATTTTATGCATTTTTAACATCTATCTAGGAAGAACAAGGATTTAAGTATGGCATTTGGGGGGCTTGGGCAAAGTGCTTAAGTCAGAGACTCGAGGCATTTCTCTAACACCATCGGTTGCAGATGCCAATCTGTAATGGTAGAAGGAATTCCTATACCAGGAACTACGTGACCTGCAGAAATCACAGGTCTGCACCCAACAGTAGTCACAACTGAAATGGGGATATTTATATGTGCATTTCAGACCCTCACCTCATCATGAGGATCAAGCAAGCCCTGGGTATGTGGCCTGAGTATCTGGGCCTACTCAGATATCAGCTATTACAATGATCTTGACTCATGCTCTGGATCCCAGGCCTCTGTCACTTCCTCTGCCTTCCTCCAGCCCTTCCTTTCCAGATTGGCCCAAACGATCTCTCTAGGAGTGTTTCTAAATTGGTGAACTTAAAGAAGGCCACTTCAGACACAGAGAGAGGCATTAGAGAAAGGAAAAAAATGTGCCAAGCACTCTTGAACTATGAAATTCTCAAGTGTTAGCACAACCGTGAGATTCAAAGAGGGTCCCATTAGACCTCAAAAAATAAAGAGTTTCAGGGCTCAGGATTTGGCAGCTGGCAAAGCAGAGAGATGGTGTTTGGGCCCTGGAGGAAGACCAAGTGCCAATTCAGATGTGTCCAATTGAGCCTTGACAAAGGAACTGTCTCCTTCAGATTTCTTGAAGACATCAATCGATTAATCAAAAGTCAATAATCATTCCTATGTGCCAGGCTCTGTGCTAGGTCTAGAAGATACAAAGGAAGACAAAAACACTGTCTCTACCCTCAAGGAAGTAATGGTCTAAAGAAGGAGACAACATGTAAATAAATAGGTACAGTACATATAAGATGAGGCAACTCAGTGGTGCAGTTGATAGAGCATCAGACCTGGAGTCAAGAAGACTCCTTTTCTTGAGTTCAAATCCAAACTCAGACATTTACTAGCTACATGAACCTGGACAAGCCATTTACTCTTTTGGTCTCAGTTTCCTCATTAGTAAAATAAGCCAGAGAAGGAAGGGACAAACCATGCTGGTATCTTTGCTAAGAAAATCCCAAATGGAGTCATGAAGAGTTAGATACAACTGAAAAACAACAAATATAGTATACATTTGTCAAAATGTTGGAAAGGGAGCTGAGGAAGAATTTGGTCAATTCTCCTTCCCACCTCACCATGAGAATCCATCTACTAATCTCTTAGGAGCTAAGACATCCTTGTAAGGAGATTGGGATGATCGCATCCCTGAACTAGGCTGGAGGGAACTCCAGAGGTCATTTGGTCCACTTTATTACCTGTAAATTATCATAGGAATAGAGGGGAGGATAGAAAAGGACAAGGCAAGAGATGAAAGAGACCTTAACATCATCTAACCAGACTCCTCATTTTATAGATGATTAAATGGAAGGCAAGAGACAGGAAGTGATGTGGCTATAGTGGTAGTTAGTGAGCTGCTAGATTCTGATCCTCTTTCCTTTGTCAGAGTTAGGCCAGGCCATTCAAGCATCCTCTCTCCCTTTGCTTTATTGCTGTCCTCCCTTCTTCCAGTTCTCCTCTCATTTCCTTTAATCCCTTTTTCATTCCTCCAGTCCTTCCTCTCTCCTCCCTTCATTGGGAAAATCATCTGAGAGCCTTTGGCATTAGTTTCTTTACATGTACAATGAGAGTATTGAGGTGGGTAGCTGGTCCCTTCTAGCTATCTCATCCTGCCCTTGTGAGTCCCTCATTTTTCCTTTCACATTTCTCTCCTCCTTTCCCTTCTCCCCTGTCTAGCTCCTTTCCTCTTTATTCCTTTCTAGAGTATCTTGATACAATGGAAAGTATTTGGAGTATGGCAATATATGGTGTTAGGATATCAGAGTTTGACTTTTGATTCTGACAGTCATTAGTTTCATGACCTTGTTGAAAAGAAAACAAATGGGGGCAATTGGGTGGCTCAGTGGATGGAGAGCCAGGCCTAGAGATGGGAGGTCCTGGGTTCAAATGTGGCCTCAGACACTTCCCAGCAGTGTGACCCTGGGCAAGTTACTTAACCCCCATTGCCTAGCCCTTACCATTCTTCTGTCTTGGAACCAATACACAGTATTGATGCTAAGACAGAGGGTGAAGATTTTAAAACAAAACAAAACAAAAAAACAAAAAAGGAAGTCAAGACAACTCTTTGGATCTGAGGTAGAATGATGGGGAATGGGGAATGAGGGAATGGATCTAATCATTTCTAGGATTCCATTGATCACTGATATCTCTTCTTTATTCCTTCTTTTCTCCCTGTCTGTGTTGAGAAATGAAAAGGGGGAAGTTAGATGGTTTAGTAGATTGAGAACCAGATCTAGAGACAGGAAATCATGTGTTCAAATCTGCCCCCCCATCCCCAGACATTTCCTCACTGTGTGATCCTGGGCAAGTCACTTGACCCCCATTGCCTAGCCCTTACCGATCTTCTGCCTTGGAACCAATACACAGTATAGATTCTAAGATGGAGGGTGAGGGTTTTATAAAAATAAAGATGGAGGGCATTTTGGAAGTTGGGAATAGTCAATACAAAGGATAAGGATTGGCATGTTGTATAAGGACAATATCTAGGAAGTCATTTTTGTTAGAAGAGAGTGCCAGAAAAGAAGTAAAGAAGAATTAGTTTAGGAAGGCTGAAGCTAGATCTTAAAGGGCTTTAAAATCCCCCAAAGAGGAGTTTGGTTTTGATTCTAGAAAAAAAATGGGAGCCACTGGAACTTCTGGAGCTGGGAAGTGATGCTTTCTGACTCATACTTTCAGCACATCATTTTGGAAGCAGTGAAGAGGATGAATTGGGAAATGAAGAGGCTTAGGGGAAAGGTGAGCAGTTAGGAGTCTAGGGCAATAGCATAGGGAAGGCCTGAACTATGGTGGTGGCTACATTAGTGGAGAGAAGGGAATAGATTTGAGAGATGATGTAGAGGTGAATTTGACAAGGCTTAAACAGCAGCCGGATATGAGGGATTGAATGAGACAGGAACATTGAGGATAACTTCAAGGTTGGGAATCTGGGTGATTAGGAAAATGATGGCTTCCTTGACAGATAGAGGAAGATTAGTGGGGGTGCTAAGCTTGGGGAGGAAAGGAGGTGGACATAATTAGCTCTGGTTTTGACATGTTAAATTTGGGCTGCCTATGGTACAACCAGGGTTGTTGAGATGTTGGAAATGTAGGACTGGAGCTCAGGGGATCGTACAGAAAGACCTGCTATTAAGTCATTTGTAAAGCAGAGTTCATTAGAGAACCCAGCTAGGGTAGAGAGGGTGATGAGATGCTCCCTAAGAAAGAAAAAGACCCAAGATGGAACCCTGGGTATGGTTCCAAACAAAAGGGACCAGATCAGGAGACCTCGCCAAGTCATGATCCTTTCTGAGTCTCATTTGTCTCATCTGTGAAATGAGGAATTTGGCTTAAATGGCCCACAAAGATCTCTTCAAGGTGACATGCCAACAGTCTCCCAGGTATGAGAGCCGGGATTTAGGATCAGACAGCTTGTTCTCCTTCTTAGCACTTGCCTTGCCTTGGGAAACTCATATTGCTACCCTTGGCCTCAGTTGCCCTCTCTGTAAAATGAGAGGATTTAATTGTATAGACTTTAAAGTTCTTTGTGGTTCTAAATCCTACCCAGCTCCAAATCCCACTTAAGAGTTTTTCTTATGAGGTTCTGAACACATTGAAATACATGCTTATTAATTTTCCACATATAATTACATCAGGGGACAGATTTTTGCAGAAAGATAAACTGAGTTACAAAGTTCATTATTAAAGCTAGCTTGCATTTTTATGGTTTTGGAAGGGTTATAAAGCACTGCCACCCCCACAATGTGAGGAAGTAGAGAGATAAAAGTGGTATAATGGGTAGGTCATTTGATTTGAAACTAGAAGGACCTGGGTTCAAATTCTAGCTGAGGTACTTATAAGTCACGTGACCTTAGGAAAATCTCTTTTTATTTTAACTTATCTTATTTCAAAACCCCTTACCTTCACTTTAGAATCAGCTAAAGCAGAAAGATAATAAGGTCTAGGCAATGGGGGTTAAGTGACTTGTTCAGGGTCACACAGCTAGGAAGTATCTGAGGTCAAATTTGAACCCAAGACCTTCTCTCTCTAGGCCTGGATCTCTGTCCACTGATTCACCTAGATGTCCCTGGGAAAATCTCTTAATATAGTTTTTTGATTATTAGTTTCTTAATCTGTAAGATGGGAATAATAACCATCCCTCTTTCATAGAGCTGTTTTGGGGATCAAATGAGATAATGTACATAAAATGTTTCACATATCCTATGCTCTAGAAAGAAGCGATATTATAATTGGACAAGTATCATTATTCCCATTTTAAGGATGAAGAAATTGAGACAAAACAAAGAGAAGTGACTTGCCTAAGGTCACACATCTGAGTGTCAGGGCCTGGATTCAGTCTCAGGACTTTCTGACACTGGAGCGACCTAGCACTCTCTCCATTATCCCAAAGATCCCCTGCCAAGAGGATGGGTCAGAATCACCCAAAACACTACAGGCTGTGAATGGGTTCCCTGACTTTCCAACCTCATCTCATCTCCCCCATGCCATGTGAATGCTCTTACCTGTCGTATTATTAACATCCTCAGGCCTGACACGGCTGCTGTTTGGCTTGGAAGGGAAGTTTGGGATTGGCATCAAGTTTGCTGCCTTGAAGTTGGAAGCCGACAGACTCTAGGCTCTGAGCAGCCATCTGTTTCTGGAATGGATATTGTTGTCTGCTGGGTCCCTCCACCCCCTCCCACCCCCCATGCTACAAATGTTATTTTCCACTAAATAGCTCAGCTACATCTTTACTCTGTCTCCCCTCCCCCCGGTTGGTTCCCCACTTAGTGGAAATCTTGGCATTCTTATCGGCTCTCCTTCTCTCTGAGCACGAGCCAGGAAGACTGGAAAACAAAGAGAGGAGGACATAGCACCCTCCCAGACGCCCAGGGGCTGTGGCGACACCCTGATGTCTGCCCTTTGGTGATCTGAAATGAGACCAAGGCAGGTATTGTTTGCTCTTCTTTTTCCCAGAAGGGATGATGCCTTGTGATGACTTGAGCACGAATTGGATTTAAAGGAGGCCCAGTGGTACATGGTCATCAGCCTCACTCTGTCTTCCAGGCGTCCAAAGCCAGGGTCAAGACACAAGTCAAGGTGACTGGTGGGGATGGTCTGGGCTGCAGTGGTGCAGTGATCATGTCCTTTTGGATACCTGGCCAAGGTCTAAGCCCTCTACACTGTCTGCTTCAGCTCCCTTCATGGCCATTGGAACCGATTGTCATCTGTTTTCATCTGGCCAATTGGCCAAAAGGGAAGTCTTCACATGTGTGGGCAATAGAGTAGAGAGGAAAGACTACTCGCCCTAATGCTCTGATACTTGGCATCTTTATGACTTTATCCAAGTCATGAATCCTCTCTGACCTTAGTTTACTCATATGTAAAATAAGGCGACTACATTTGGTGATCTCTGAAGGCTCTTTTAGCTTTAAAATTATGATTCTTTTGCCAAGTTATGGCCATTTCTGGAATTGTCGGCCAATCTTTTATTTAAACACTTTCCTTCCATCTTGGAATTGATACTAAGAATTGGTTCCAAGGGAGAAAAGTGGTCAGGCCTAGGTAGTTGGGGTTAAGTAACTTGCCTAGGATCACACAGCAAAGAGGAAGTGCCTGAAGCCAGATTTGAACCCAGGACCTCCAGTCTCCAGATCTTGTTCTCTATCATTTGAACCACTTCAATACCCCATTTGCTGTTGATCTTGACTAAAATACTGATCACAGAATGGCAGTGAATGCTTATTGCTTCCTGGAAAGGTGAATATCAGTGAAATAAAACATAGGACATCCAGTTGTTGAGCATCCTGAAGAAATGAGGTGCCAGGTACTGAATGCAATACATGAGATATAGCGTCTGGCCAGTGGGGAGAGGACATGGCACCATTGTTTCCCAGGTCCCACAGGCTATGCCTAGCAACACAAACTAATATCAGATTTATGATGCCATTCCCATGTTTCCCTACCTCGTTGGTACTTCCCCATAACTCACCCTGATCATTGGATGGGGCTGATTAATCTTTCCAGTCCACCATGTTTGTCATTGCACATATTGCCTGACTGAAGAATAATGATGGTATTGATGACAACAATGGTGATGATGATAGTGGAGATGCAGTGATTTCATTGCATAGGGAACTCCCAAGTGAGGAAAATCCCTCTAACAATACAGGTCATCACCTTTACTACAGCCTAGACTCTTTGAGGGCTGTCAGTGATCCAAGAGTTTCAGGCCTTTGCCTAGCCTCAGAATCAGTGATTGAACCCATGTCTTCCTTGCTTTGAGAATGGCTCTCTGTCCATTACCACATCTTTCCTGACTTAATGCAAACTACAAGTGAGAGTTTTAAGGTTGAATGAATCTGGTGGAATTACAGGGTTTTCATATGCTCTCTTATTGGGATCAGGGAATTATAGGTGTAGAGCTAAAAAGAATTTCAGTGGTGATCTATTGTCCTGTATCATCCCCTTGTTTTATATATGGGATGTATGTGATTTGCTAAAGTGACTCACAGATCAGGAGTTAGAGACGGGACTTGAACCCAGCTCCTCTGATTATAGAGTTATCTCTTTCCATTGTACCGCATGGCCTCCTCCTGAGCCTGGTGTACCAGTCAGCTGTTAGTGACAATTCCCTTCTTGCATTTGGATCGCCCAGAGGTCTAATGCTAGTACTTGCCCTTGGTTTCTATATCAAATGTCTTCCTGCCAAAGAATGTAGTCAATCGACAATCAGCCAACAAGCATTTCAGAAGCACTTACTTTGTGCCAGGCACTGAAAACCCTTCCTCTCTTCCTTACCTCCCAAATTTGTACTCACAGAGGAAGATCAGAGCAGTGCAGAGATCTGGATTTGAAAGCCATGAAACTTTAGTTCATACCTTGTATCCTATAGATACTACCCTAGTGATATGACCTGCGGTAAGTCATATGACCCCTTTGGGACTCAGTTTCTTCACCGAAGAGATGGAATTATTGTGGGTGAAAAAGTCATATTAGACAGCATGTAATAGTATAAGTAGAGCCCTGTGTTCAGTAAGACTTATCCTTACTCATTCTGGAACTCTAGGAAAACTATTTAAATCTCCTTTCTCAGTCTTCTCATCTGTAAAATTGGAGAGTTGGACTTGATGGCCCCTTCCAGCTATAAATCTAGAATCCTCTGAATTTGAAAGTGGTCTAGGCATGTTAAGCATGCTGGGAAGGCTGATCAGACATCCTTGAAATATTAGGAATTTTCCAGAGATCAGATGGGATTTTAGAGTAGAATGGAAGAACTCCTTGATACACTCTTTTCTGGAGAGGAATTGGGAAGCTGGTCTCCTGATCGATTGATGTCTCTCTCTCTTACTATTTCCCCTCCTTTCCCCAGGATGCTTTAGCTGACATAATGCCTCTATCTGATGATCTATATTATGGAAGGCCTTTGGAAATATGGTTTTTAGAAAAAATATAGATTATTAGGATGCAGAGGATTTTTCTGGATGCTGCTGGAATAGGTAGGGGGCAACTCTTGTGAAAGAATCTAATGAATTAGTGTATTCTCCATTGTGTGGCTTCCGCTGAGGCCTCCTGCCTTCCTTTCAGATCAGGTTGGCACTCACATGAGAGATACATTATGTCACAGGGGAAGGAAACCTATGCATGGAGTCCCAGAATCTGAAATGGACACTTACTGCCAGTGTGCATGACCATAATCAAGTTACCTCACTGGGCTTTGGATTCTCTATCTGTCAGTGAGGAAGCCTGGCCTAGATGATGACTTTGGTTCAGCTCTGAAGCTAAGATCCCATAATCCTGCTTACCACCTGTGTGACCTTGGGTAGGGCATTTCACTTCCCGGAGCTTCAATTCCCATTCCTCCCCCTCCAGAAACTAAGCTTTGGAGAATTTAACCCTTTTATTCTTGGGGTTCATTATGCTGAGTGGTGATTGCCTTAGTTTCCTACCACTCCTAAAATCAGGCTTGAACCATGATTCACTTCATTCAATGGGCTTCCTACCATCTTTCCCTTCCCCTTCCTTTAGTCTCTTCTCAGTTCTGAAACCATAATCTGATCATCCATGCCATAGCTCCTGAAATAACAGTGTCAATCTACCCTCCTGTGGCTGTCCTCTCCATCCTGATTTTCCATGGCTACCAGTCCCTTTTATGAGTTGCCCCCCCCCCATTAGAATGTATGCTTCTGGAAGGCAGGGATGAACAATTTCACATTGTTTAGTATGGGGTTTAGTAGATAGTAAACATTCAATAAATGCCTTCCCTCTCCTGTTCATTCATTCATTCTGTCAATAAACATTTCTCAAGCATCTACTCTGTGCCAGGCATTATGCCAAGTGCTAGGGATATAAAGACATGTAAAAGACAGTCTTTGCTTTCATGGAATTTATAGTCCAGTGGGGTAGACAATATGCAAAGTTTTCTAAGTATATGTAGGATAAACTCATTCAATCATTGTCCATTCTAGCTGTGAATCTTGGGATCTTCTGGTCCTTTGCAGGCATTTGGTTTTGGGGGTCTTGATCCTAAAGCACTGGAAACAATTTGTGAGGAAGGAAAGACTCTTCCTCTGCTTGCTCCTCCTTCATTGTGTTTCCTGGCAGATTTCCAGTCTCAGTAATTATATTTTGCCTCCCTATCGCTCAGCAGCCTTTTTAATTTATATACTTTTTTCGCTCTACTTCTCTTCATCAGCCTGTGTGGGCTATTGACCTGGTCCATATTCATCCCAGGAGGCAATGCTTGGCCCTCTTGGAGGAAGGAAAGATTGTGTTGATGCCTGGGACTAGATTTTTTTTAGATCTGGAAGGGGTACCACTCTGGGTTCTTGTGACACTTGAATGAGATGACTTACTTAGCAAATCTTTAAGCCCTGAAGAAATGTGAGCTATTAGTCCAGGTGAGAGATAAAGAGTATGTGAACTTAGGTTCACCTTGGAAATGGAAAAGAGAGACTGGCTAACTAGGTGACAGAAAACAGAGGCAGGAACAAGGGGACTCTAAAACTGATCAGTTAGAGAATGTTGGCAGGAGAACCAAAAAAGATTGCTGCTGCCCTGAGAAGTCCACATCACACCTGGAGTCCTCAATGCTAGTTGGGTGGTTTTTGTTTCCCCAATAAATCCTATATCTAATGACACTAACACATACACTGATGTTTATCATTAAATTTTTTTTCCACATATCATGATGCTTCATGAAAAACTTGCCAGGGAGTGGAGCTGGGTAAATATTTGAAAGTCTGGATCAAGGGTGAAAGTTGTGAACATCTTGTTAGAATAATGTTTTTAAATGCATAGAATTAAAAAGGAAACTAAAGACAAAAGGTTAGTGAAGATAAAGATGCAATTTTTAAAAATAATATTTTATTCTTTCCCAAATTGTATATAAAAACAATTTTAACATTTCTTTTTTAAAGATATGCGATTAAAAATATTTGTTTATAGAACTCACCCTTGAAATTTCTCCATGATTTAGAAGAAAGGCCTACTCTTAGGAAAGTAATGGGTCCAAACAAAGGCTCAGCTGTTTCAGCCATGACCAAAAGTCTTCCAGGCCTAACCTTTCAAAGGTAATGATAACCACATTTTGTTTTGGCCCACTTCTTATTCCTTATTCCAATTCACCTACTCCCTGTTCCATTCAAACTAGTCTCTTTTCTATTCCTAACATAATAATATATGTCACATTCTCCCATTTTTGCAACAGGCTGAATTCTGTGCTTGGAATGCACTTCTTTCCTACCTTTGTGTCTTTTAATTTTTTTCAGTCTTCTATTTTCCAAATTTTTGTGACCCCTTTTGAGTCACAAGATAATGGAGTGGTTTGCCATTTCCTTTTCTAGATGAGGAAACTGAGACAAACAGAGTGAAATGACTTGCCCAGTGTCACATAGCTAGGAATTATCTTCAACCAGATTTGAACTCAGGAAGATGAGTCTTCCTGACTCTAGGAAGTGCTCTATCCAGTGCACTATCTGACTGTCTCTCTTAGAATCTTCATTTTCCTTCAGACGTTTTTTTCACTTTATTATAACATATGTAAAATTCTTTACAAACCAAAATATATAATAAAGCCATTAGTGTTATTATCATTCTCCAGTTGTTGGCGCCTTTCCTTCCTTCATTATCTTATATCCTTGCATTTGTGTGGTATGCATTTTATATCTCCTTATCTGTGGACAAGAGCAGGTAGGTGGCACAGTAGAGTGACAAGTCTTGAGTCAAGAAAACTCATATTCCTAAGTTCAAACCTGGCTTCAGACCCTTCCTACCTGTGTGACCCTGGGTCAGTCACTTCACCTTGTTTGTCTTAGTTTCTTCATATACAAAATTAGCCAGAGAAGGGAATGACAGACCATTCCAGTATCTTTGCCAAGAAAACCCCAGATGGAGTCACAAGTCAGACACAACTGAAATGACTGAATGACATCAGCAAAACAGGAAAGCCTAAGTCAGCATTGGTGAAGGTTTTCAATTTCACATGCCCAGAATGCAGTTTCAAGCTGCCTATGAGCCCCCAGCATTACCCCAGAGAACAGAGGGAGGAAGTGCTTGCTTTGGGTGGCTGAACAGAGGGGCAGGGCATACAAAAAATATCCTCAGGTACTGGAAAGAGGAGGAATGGAGCAGCTCCCTGAGTGCTGGCTCTGCACATGTGCCAGTACTTCACCCATGCTGGCCTAGACAATCTCTGAGTTCCCCTCTAATTCCAATATCACTTGCTTCTTTGATTATAATTAGGAATCATGCCACTAGCATGAGGTCTGGAACACAGGCCCTTTGCCTTCAAATCCAGTGCAAACCTTTCCCAGGAAGGCTGGACATGCCATAGCACCGTAGACTCAGACTAGAAATGAATCTCAGAGGTCATTGTGTCTAGTCCCTACTTGAAACATGAATTTGGTTTACATGCTTCCACTCCGTCGCATCCCTCCTGTTCTGTGTATCCCCTGCCATAAGCCAAGCCCCAACTCCATTTCTGAAATGACAGATTGTCATATAATTAGGACAGTGAGGATCTGAAATTGTGTCAATTCACTGATGGCTCAGTCCCCCAGCACCTGACCCAGTACTAAGCTAGAAACATGTTACACTTCATCTTGATTTCCCCACGAGTGTTGGTCCTCTTAATGGGCTCGGAGGCAGAGCAGAAATATGTCTCTTGGGAGGTGCCCTGAACATCTGACTCTTGGGGAAGAGAGTTTCAAGTTGCCATCTCTTTGCTGTGTCTTTTGACAATGTCTGGATGTTTCTGACTGAGAAAATATTCTGAGTCAGTGAAGCATTCCACTTGTTCCTTGTTTCCCCTGCCATTGTTTGTTTTTGTTTGTCTTGGTTTGATTTTTGACCTGGCAGAGGATTTCATTGGCATATGGAGCTTGAGGTGAGGAGCCGTCTTGACTAATGCAGGTCAGCACCTGTCAATGACCTGTGCTCTGTGTTGGTCAGAGGAGTACCCACACCCAGGAAAGCATGGGCCAGTGATGATTGATTTGTCAACCCCCCTGCCCAAAGAGTATACCCTAATTCAAGGCAGCAACTATGTACAGGGAATTAGAAATCTTGACTTGGAAAGGACTTGGCAGATCATGTATTTCAATCCCTTTGTTTAGGAAAGCAAAAACCAGACACTAGCAGTGCATCCCTTATCTATATCTTTTCCTTCTCAATCTCATTAATTTCCCATTCTATTCCTCTTTTATTCTATCCTGGAGATCTATCTTTTGTAGGTATAGGGATCAGAACATTGTGAGGAAAGTGAAGGAACTTCCTTTCCCAAAGCATGTTGACACATTCTCTGCAACATCTAGGAAGAGCTTCCAGGCCAGTGAATTCCCTTCTTTTGTTGGCTGACTCACAAAGGGATCTTGGACAAATGCCGCCATCTTGCTCTTCAGTCAAGTCTCTCAGCAGCTAGAGCAATTAGATTAAAGGCAGTGTTTCAATGAAACCCATGTGTCTCCCTTCACAAAATCCTTCTTTTTCTTTGACAACTAAGCAGGAGCTAAGAGGGAAAAGGACCCTTGAAAGCTTTCTATCCTTTAAAGTAGAAAATACAATGGGCAGATGCTATGGTCAGCTCTGTGTTTCTAAGTGGGAAGAGAAACAGTCAAAACTAACACTTGGGACCTAATTTGAACAATGCTGCAACCCTGAATGCTGTTTTGGGAATTAAAAGAGTACCTAGCCGTGTGACATTGGGCAAATCAGTTAACTTGGCTGCTTCTCTTTTTCCTCATCTGTAAAATGAAGTAATTGGATGAGAGAATCTCTATGGTCTCTTCCACCCCTAGCATTCTGTGTTTTAGGTTGCAACATTTGACTTTCTAAGAGTCTTTCTGGATCAAACATTCTGTGTTCTGGGCTGAACTGGTAGTGACAGTTCTGCTCTGAGAAATGATTGAGCCGTCACTAATTCAAGCATGTACTTTATTTCATATAAGTTGTATATCCATCCCATTTAGTCATTGATTGATCTTGGATATCTTACCATCCGCACTGTTATTTCTACCCAATTCTTTCCCCAATGGGAACATTCCCCTGTGGATCAAAACTCCAGAGATAGTACTCCCTACCCCCTCTTCCCTACCCCATATACATCTCTAATAGATCTAATTTACTCAATTTTTCTCATAGTGTGATGTTCCCAAGATAATTAGGAAACTAGGTGGCACAGTATATACAGTGTTGGACATGGCATCAAGAAGACTTAAGTTCAAATTCTGACTCAAACATTTACTAGCTATGTTACCCTGGAGGAGTTATTTAATGTCTTTCACGTTGTTTCCTCATCAGTAAAATAACTAATAGAACCTTCCTTATATGGTTATTGTGAATATCAAATGAAAGAGCATATAAGCTTTGCAAAACTTAGGGTTATATAACTGCTAGTTAAGAAATGTGTGTTAAAACTGTGCCTCGGTTTCCACTTCTGTAAAGTGTGCTGAGCATCTATTACGTATGGATCATTATACTAATGCTTTGGATAAAAAGATGTACAAGTGTACATGCAAAATTTCTCAATTACCATTGATGCTATTGCCCTCCAGATTAGAATGTATTTATTTTGGGTATACATATGCATATGTATGAATGAATGAAGGAATAAGTGATTGAAAGTGTTCTCTTTCAAACATTGTTCTAAGTGCTCTGGGTACATATATAAAAGCAAAGTTAGGAAGAAGAGACAACACATACACCCAGGGGAATTGGTTTCCAAGGAAAGGAAAGGAACTTAGAGCTAGAAAGGTATAAGAATGGAGAGTAGAGTTCTGGGAGAGTAGAATGTCATACTCCTCTCAGGAAAAGTGGCAGAAGTGATTGATCATAGTGTGTGTAGTAAAGGAGGGTTGGGAGGAGATGGGTGGATGTATGGCAACAAAGTGATCAGCAAAGGTATTGATGTGATCAACATGGAGGGAGAGTGTCATGAAATGAAGCATGATTGTGAGTTGCCTGAAATCATGGTGTTACTGGGTATGGAAGTGTTAAGGCCTTTGGGCCATGATCTCTGGTCTAAGCTATGAAGAAGATGCCTGAAGAGTGAGGACATATGTTATCTCCCCCCCCAATGGGATGTAAGCTCCTTGAGGTCAGGGACTTTTTCATTCCTTGTCTTGGTATCCCCAGTGCCTCACCATGTCCCTAGTCCATATTGTAGGTGCCTCAGAGAGCCTAATCAATTGGTAAAAAGAAACATGGTTCTCAAGGAGATAAGTGGGCAAAATATGTCATTGCTAGTATAGTTGGGAGTTAGAGAGAAATCTAAAAGAGGGTCAGTCATGGCTCTTTCTTCACTTTACTTATCACAAAGAAGTGTAACCTCCATTTTTCAGGTCTTGAATAGTGATGTGATTTGATCTTAGTCATACAGGTCATCAGGGATAGATTAGGATTCAAACCCAGCAGTGCAATACAATTTGGAATCAAAGAACTTAAGTACAGAGCCTAGATCAGTCACTATATGTGACCCTGGTCAAATGACAACCTTTTGTGCCTTAGTTTCCTCTTTTATAAAATTAGGGGTGGGACATGGTTTGGACCTCTTGATCTCTGAGTTCTCTTTCAGTTTTAAATCTGTGATCTTGCAGTCCTATGGCCTTGGATTACATCTCAGTTCTGCTTCCTATTGTCTGTGTGACTGTAGTTGCATCACACACAATCTCTTGGCTTTAGCCTCCTAATATGTAAAAGGAGATTAAATGACTCCAATAGTCCCTCTCTGCTCTAAATTTATAATCTCATGTCCCATGGAAGAAAGATGTTTTTCCCATTCAAGAATACATCTCCTAGACCCACTTGTGACTGAGGCTTTCAGAGAAAATGCCAGTTACTCTCTTCTCTCTGTTTCTGGCACATGGCAGATTTAAAATAGTTACCATTTTTATAAATTCTTTGGACAGCTTGTTGGTTGTATGTTCATTAAGGACTGAGTAATTGTCCCCAGTACGCAACATGGCAGCTTACAAATTGCACACACAATGGGACACCTGCTCCCATCTCTCCTGTCCTGGTTGTATTTTTGCTGACTTGTTGGCTACTGTCATGCTGGGTCTCTGATCCATAGCCTGTGGGGATGACTGAGTATTCAACCCACTGAAGGAAGGGAATGTTGGGTCCCCATAAAGGGAGAATGGGGGAGACAAAAGAACAATGACATCATGAGGATGGGTTTTTACCTGGATCAGCCCCTAACAAGGGACACATTTAAAAGTGTCCCCAAGCAAAGCCAGAAGACTGATATTCAAATCACACTGTAAGGGAATGACAAATAGGAGGAATTTGGAGAAACTCAAAATCATTCACATAAACTGATGCAGAGTGAAATCACCAGAATTAGTAGAATAATATAAATGATGGCTATGATAATATAAACAAAGAAAGACCATTAAAAGGAAGTACGATTCTAAGCAATTATAATAGTCAGTAATGGTCATTGAAAATAGTGAAAAACACATCCTTCTTCTCAGCAAAAGTAAAGGATTCTGGGAAAGGATGTTGTATAAAAGATTAGATTCAGGCCACTGTTTTTGGATAGATTCACTTAAATGTTTGTCTTTGTTAGAAAGAGGAGTTCAAAAGTAAAGATGGGATGGGTGAATGGACATATATACAGAAATAACACTAGGTTGAGGGGAACCAACAAGTCTTGTACCCGTTGGTGAGTTATGAGTATGTCTACCCTAGGCACGTGAAGACTTCTCTTGAAGAATGGGGAGATGAAAACAATTTGTTCCAGTGGCCATGAAGGGAGCTAAAATAGGCTCTGTAGAGTGCTTAGAGCTTGGTCAGATATTGAAGAAGCCCAGGTCATCTCCTGCATCCTGGGCCATCACCCACCATTTTGACTTTTTGTCTTGCCACTGGACATTGAAGACTCTGGAAGAGAGAATGAGGCTGATGACTTTGTGCCATGATGCCTCACTTCTCTCTGATTTATGCTCAAGTCAAAAGATATCACCAGTGATGTCATTTTGGTCCTCTTTGAGTAGCAAGGACAATAACCAACAATATCAATGTAGAAGGCATCAATTAAACTCTTAATAATTTTCCAAGAAGGGAAACAAGTATTTATTAAATACTCATCATATACTAGGCACTGTACTAAGGGTTTTACAAATATTATCCCATTTGATCTTCATCACAGTCCTGCAAGATAGATGCCTTTTATTATCCTCGTTTATAGTTGAGGAAACTGAAGCAAATGGTGCTTAAAAGATTTGCCCAGACACATAGCTAGTGTTTGAACTCAGGTCTTCCTGTTTTCAGTGCTTGCTCTATACACTGTTGCCACCTATATATCTGGAAGGCCTAGGGCAGTGACCTTTTTTTTTTTAAACCCTTACCTCCCTTCTTGGAGTCAATACTGTGTATTGGCTCCAGGGCAGAAGAGTGGTAAGGGCTAGGCAATGGGGGTCAAGTGACTTGCCTAGGGTCACACAGCTAGGAAGTGGCTGAGGCCAGATTTGAACCTAGGACCTCCCGTCTCTAGGCCTGGTTTAAAAGTGACCTTTTAGAGACTATGTGCCATGTCCACCCCTTAGAGATCATGTGCTATGCCCCACTCACATTTAGTGCCAGGCATGACCCCCCTTACTCCACACAGAGGGGGAAGAAAACTCCCCCTTTGGGCTCCTGGGCACAGGGGCAAATGGAGTAAGGAAATGTAAAAATGTATAAAAAAGGGGAGGGGTGTGGCCTGACTACTCCACTCCCTTCCAGCTCTGCTGCCTGTGAGCTGGCCACCTTACCCCCTGTTCACTCCCATCGGAGGCTGAGCAGAGGGCCTAGTAAAGTGAAAAAAATGTCTTCAGGCCCAGTGGGGAAGGGGAAGGGAGCAGCTCCACCAGAGTCCCTCTGCCTTTCTAGTAACAAACTTGCAGGTGGGGGCCATGACACATGACACATGCCCATAGAGATCACTCTATGTGCCCTCTTTGGCATTCATGCCATAGGTTTGCCATCATAGGTCCAGGGCATGCTATTTGATTTCAATGAGTATCAGTTTTCTAACCCATAAAATGGGAAGTTATTGCTGACTTTGTGTTGCCTGCATGAATTCCAATGTACTTCCTTATTTCATGGTTCAAAGTCATTATCTATAAAAGATGCAAAAGAGTTGGTCTTTCCACTTTCCACCCCACAGGGCTGTCAATATTCAATCCCTGTGAGTTCTCACTATTAGCTATGTTTATCTCTGAGTCTCAATTTTCCATTTGTGAAATGAGTATTTTAACACTTGACCCACTTCTTTCAAAAGACTTTTTTAAGCTTTCAGTATTTACACCAGAGAAATGGATGATATATACAGACTTCTGTGTTCTGAATTCTAAAGGACTCAGGATGAAACCTGCGATTTCATTGGAATAGGGGATTCTTAGGTGAGGAAATTCCTTTTTCTAATGCAAGTCAGCACCATCTGGGCAACTTAAGTGTTTCAGAGAATAATCTAGACAATGGAGAGAAAGACAAGCGCTTCTCTCTGAAATTACTTTCTATCTGCCCATTTAGGTCTTGTTTGCATGTAGCTGTTTGCACACACTCTTCCCTTTTAGAATGGAAGCTTCTTGAGGGCATGCATTGCTTTTCTCCCCTTTCTCTCTGTCCTCAGTGCTTAGCAAATACCTGGTGCCTAGTATTTACCTAATAAATGTTTATTGAGAGGCTAAGGGTTACACTATCAGTATCTATCAGCGGCAGGACTTGAATACAAGTCTTCTTCACTTCAAAGCCAGGTTGCTGTCTACCATGTGACTGTTCCTCTCATCCATTCTACATGACTAAAGAAATGTGATTGCTCCTCATTACTGCTGGGATTTAGCTGTTAGAAGTCCCAAATTGCCCAAAGACTGAGCAAATTGTTGGCTTTGGTTCAGGGCTCTCTAAAAAGGTCCAGGCAAACAACCACAACAGTGGGATGAGTAACATTGATACAGTTGAAAATGTACCTTGACAGTTTTCACAGCACTCTCTTCACAGCACCCAACAAACCTGTGAGGAGTTAGTGCAAATATTGCTATTGCCTTTTTAAAGATGAGGAAATAGCAGCTCAGAGGGGCTGGTTGACTCATCTGTGATCACATGGTTAGTGGATGGCATCCAGGATTCAAACACAGGTCTTTGGTCCCCAAATATAGTGCCCCCATACACACACACACACACACACAAACACACACACACACACATGGCTATCCTCTAGTTATTTGGGCTAAAACTATGCAGTATGTTCATGATATACTTAGGTAGAAAAAGAAACAGGCTCTGCCTTCATGGGGCTTACATTCTAGTGAGGGAAGAAACATGAAAGGAAGCCAAAAAGAAGGGGGTAAGAGGGATAGAAGATTAGAGGGGGGTGATGGATAAATGCTGGATGACATGGCTGCTAGAGTCCCTTCCAACTGAGATTTGGTCATTCAGTGGATTGAATAAAAGTTACGTGTAAGGAATTAGTAGAGCCAGTACAGTGAAAAGCCTTGTAGATAGGACTTGAGTTTGAATCCTGGCTTTGATGTTCACTAAACTTATGACCTTAGGGAACTCATTTCTAGTCTCTTGGCCTCGGTTTCCTCATTGGTAAAATGGGGAGGCTAATCCTCTCACCGAAAACTTCCAAGGATTGTTGTCACTGAAGCCATTTTTCAACCTTAAAGCCCATGTAAATGTGAGCTCTTATAATCATCTCGGGCATCCCCTGTGACACTGAACATTAGGGATTTTCCTGAGATTGTGGCGGCTTAGAATGAGAGAGACAGTGACAGTTGTAATGAGCTAGTCAGGGTGAAGGATCACTTAATGTAGAGGAATGTCTGCCTTAATGAACTTATCTCCTTATTCTATGGAGGAGTGGCAGAGTAGCTCAGCAGGGTCTACTTAAGCCCCATTTAGCTATCTGGGTGACAGATTAGTTCAGGACAGCAGGAGAGCTCCTGCCCCATCTGACTGCCAACAGGAAAGCTTGCTTCCCCCATTGGGAGAGGAAGCTCCCAAGGTAAATTTTGCTATACCAATAAAATCCCAGGCACAATATAGTATCCCCAAGAAAAGTGAAAGGTACTGGGGGTGCAAAGGCACAGATGAAGCAGGTTTGATCTCAAGGAGCTAACATTCTACTGAGGGATGTGCCACATAAACAAGCTGTAGAGGCAGCATGGTCCAGTGGAAAGAGGTCTAGCTATGGTCTTGGAGGACCTATGCTCAAATCCTCTTCTGTTTCTTGGTACCCGTGATGTTAGAGAAATCATAGAATCTCTGGGAAACTCCCTTTCCTCATTTCTTATATGAGTGGATTGGACTAGATGCCCATTGAGGGCTTTTCTAACTAGAGGTCTAGGTCCAGATCTGGGATCATACCTCCGTGACCTTGGCCAGTTATTTCACTTGTATTGACTTTGGTTTTCTTAATTGTAGAATAAAGGCATTGGAAAAGATGACCTTGAATGTTTCTTTGAGGTCTAAATCCTATGATCTTGAGGGTAATCCAACGTTGTGGGCAAGGGAGACATCAGACAAGAAATCTACATAAGTTTGAGAAGGGAGAGTACTGTAAGCAATGGATCAAAGAAGAACTTATTGAAGAGCTTTGAAGAAAGATAGACAGACCTTTGAGAGGTAGAGATAAAATAGGAGGGTATTTGAGACAGCTTAGGGAAGAGATCAGGGCAATGCCTGAAAGTGGGAGAAGTTATGTGAAGTATGAGGAATGGCAAGCCATCCAGTTTGGCTGAAACACTTTATGTAAGGATGTTCTCTGAAATAAGATCTGGGAAGGAGTTTGGAGTCAGATTGAAGAGGGTTTTAAATGTCTGTTATTTTCCTCTGTGTAGAAGTCAATAGAATGACTTGGGGAGTGACCTGGTCAGACTTATGACTTAGGAAAATAATTTTGGCAGCTGTGTGAAGGCTCCTTTGGAGAGGGGAAAGAAGGGGATGGGGCAATGGACAGATTATTAAAAATAGCCCAGGCAAGAGTTTACAGAGTTTGAAGAAATGGAGATCTGGAAATGGTTCAATCCAAAGTCTAAAGTTCCACACATGGTGATGGTCAAGGTGAGAATTAAATTCTTGGTCCTTTTGGTGACACAGGATGCCAAACTAGGGTGCTGGGTAAGGGTAGGGTCAACAAAGTAAGTAAATAAGATCAGAGACATTGAAGGACAGTTTTGAGGACTGAGACAGATAGTAAGCTCGGAAACAATGGCCATTGGCTTGGAAACTCCATAAATGCTGCAGCTGGAATTTTTTCTTTGCTGTTTTGTTCTTTATGTCCACTGCATTGGCAGATTGGGTAGCACTCAATGGGCATTTAATAAATTCTTGCTGAATTGTTGAATTGAACCTAAGAGCTAGCCTAAGATGAAGTGCATTCTGTGACAGTCTTTTAGTCATTCCATGTAGCTATATGGCCACACTCCTTTCAATTCCAAAAAGACCTGCTGTCTCTAGAACCTACTAGATTATTTTTTAAAATGAGGTCATTGAGGCATATAGGTGATGAAGTGGATAAAAAGCAGGACTTGAAGTCAGGAAGACTTGAGTTCAAATCGTGCCTCAAATATTTACCAACTGTGTAGCCATTCAGAAGTTGCTTAACCCCAGCCTCAGTTTCCTCATCTGTCAAATGGATATAATAGCACCTACTTAACATAATATTGTCGTGAACTCTAAAGCATATGTAAAGCAATTTAAAGCATTTTAAACCTCATGTTATTAACAAATCAAGAGAAACTTATCAAGCACCTACAAAGTACCAGGCACCATGCTGTAGAAATACCAGCTCTTTGTCACCCCCTGATGACAGAATCAGATTCTGTAGGTAACACTGTGAGGGATTTGCAGAAGCAGTAGGCTGGGAAGGGTCAGATCTTAGATCATGTGATTTATTTCCTCTGTGACAGTGGTTAAGTCTCTTTACTTCTGAACCTAACTTCCCTCATCTGTAAAATATTTATAAATTATAAACATAACAAAATTATATTTTAATATTGTCATTGTAAAATATTTATTTTAAAAATTAAGTCATCATTAAATATGTCAATATATAATATTTAAATTATTATGTAGATATATTAATTTTATTATCTGTGTGTATAATATTTTATAAAATATATGCTTATTGTATATACATTTATTTTATTAATTTAATTTATGAAATATTATAAAATAGTTATAAGGACACTTACTACATCTGGTTCATTATTTGAGGAAAATCTGAGGTTAAACCTTAATGTGCTACTGATACCTGAGCTACAGTTTAGGAAAGAGAAAGTTATAAACAATTGAATTAGTGACAAGAATTAATTTGTTAATTTATCACTGTTTTTTGTTTGTTTATTTTAGAGCCTAATACAGGCAGAGCACTTGTTCTGGGCTCTGGAGGAGATGCAAAAATGAATTATATATATATTTTGCCTATACCTGTACATGTCATCACTTGAACCCATGATTTAGTTTTTTTTTTAAGTAGCTCCTGGGGAGAAAATGGTTCTTCCAAGACAGGTTAGAATCATGTCTGCAACTCATAGTCTTAGACAGTCCCCTGGGGGCTCTGAAGGGCTTACTTTAGTCATAGAAGGACTTAAACTCAGGTGTTCTGACTCCAGGTCCAGAAATCCAGCTTATGTCTATTCTTTCTTGCTCTATCATCATCAGGGATAGAGAAAAGTTACACACACACACACACACACACACACACACACACACACACACATATGGCAGTAGTTTTGTTGTTTGATTGCTAAATAGCCCACTGGCCCTGCTTTGGGAATTCACTATATCTAACCAGACTCAACCCCAACCATACTGTATCTTGGCCATCTTCCTGATATGTCACATTGCTACTCGACTCTTCACTACAGTTCTAGGTCCCACCCTGAAGCTGTGCTTTCCTGATTTTGTTGTTCTGGCCTTTCAGTCATATCTGACTCTTGGTGACTACTTGGAGTTTTCTTGGAAAAGAAACTGGAGTGGTTTGCCATTTGCTTCTCTAACTCATTTTACAGATGAGGAAACTGAGGTAAAGAGGATTACATGACTTTCTCAGGGCATATAGCTAATAGGTATCTGAGGGTGTTTGAATCTAAGTTCCTGATTCCAGACCCAGCCTTCTATCCACTGAGCTGTCTAGCTGCCCTGATTTGTTGCTTATCTGAGTGATAAACAATAATGGAGACAATTTAGAAAGAGTGTATCATGGGACAGGTAGGCAGCTCAGTGGATAAAGAGCCAGACCAGGAGATGGGAGGTCCTGGGTTCAAATGTTGCTTCACACATGTCCTAGCTATGTGACCTTGAGTAAGTTACTTAGCCCCAATTGCCTATCTCTTTACCACTCTTCTGCCTTGGAACTGATACTCAGTATCAATTTTAAGAGAGAAGGAAGGAAGGGAGGAAGGAAAGAAGGAAGGAAGGAAGGAAGGAAGGAAGGAAGGAAGGAAGGAAGGAAGGAAGGAAGGAAGGAAGGAAGGAAGGAAGGAAGGAAGGAAGGAAGGAAAGGAAAGGAAAGGAAAGGAAAGAAAGGAAGAAAGGAAGGAAGGAAGGAAGGAAGGAAGGAAGGAAGGAAGGAAGGAAGGAAGGAAAGAAGGAAAGAAAAAAAATGAAAAGAAGGAAGAAAAAAGGAAGGAAGAGAAAGAGGAAGAGAAAAAGAAAGAAGGTAAAGAAGACAGTTTGCCATTTAATTGATGCCCCACTCTCTATCCTTGTAATTACTCAGACCAGAATATCCAGCCCTGGTCATCCCTTACAGCTGCATCATCTTCCTGTTAGAATGTAAGCTCTTTGTGGGCAGGTACTATCTTGCTTTCTGTATTTTTGTGTCTAATGCTGAACACAGTGCGGAGTATGTAAAAGTTCTTAATTAATGACTTTCCTCCCCTTCCTTCATTATCTAGACCCACTGTGGATGCTGTTGGAATGCTCCTTGTGAAGGCAGGAGGACGGAGGAAGTGACCTCTTAGCAACTTCTTCCATATGCAGAAGTCATTAGTCCCATTCTCTGCCTTGCCACCTACAACCCAGGTTTCCATTATAGCCCCATTATGCAGTTCCTCATCTGTATATGTCAGCAAGCCAAAGGCAGGGGAAAACATCTCCCACTGATGAGATTTTGTTTACCAAGTACAGTGTGTTTTCTGGATTGGCTGTGAGCTCATGCACCAGCAATCAGGCACCCGACATGTACGGCGCAGCAGCCCGTGGCATTTGGATGAATTATGAGGCCCTGAGATAGTCTCAGTGGCGAGCAAATATTAACACTTTGAATCAATTGTGCCTTCTTGATTACTGGGGGAAAATGTCCCTCTCCCAAGAAAGAATTATTGGAATGGGCAACAGTCTGGCATGGGTGATCGAGTGGGGGCAGATGACATAAATGAGTTTAAAGCAAAGATGGATTTGTGCTGAGAAACAGAAAAACTACATTGGAGGAAGGTAGTGAAATAACGAGGCACACCTAGCTGTGGCTGAGGAACGAGCGAAAGGGCAAGTGACTATCTCAGTTCATGGGATCCATGAAGACACACCAATTATACTTGCTGTGGGCTGGAGGGTCAGACATGCGGATTCTGATTGATGCAGTAGAGAGGCATGTTTTCATCCATCCAGTGAACATTTCATAGAATGGCAAAGTTAATAGGGAACTATGACATCCCTAATACCAAATCTTGGGTAAAGCAAAAACCCCAACCACACTCCAAGCCATCCTCCTGGTATTTGCCAAAGTGCTGTTGCTAAACCACAAGGTAGAGCACACCATTCCCCTCCCCAGTAAACTCTGGGAGCTTTCTGTTCTATCTTCGATCAACTGTAAATGTAAACTGTTCTCTTTGACATTCAAAGCTTTTCACAACTTGACCCTGTACTCAATACTCCTCTACCTCTACTCTAAAGTCCATTCAAAGTGGCCTTCCAGCTGTTCCTGGCAATTCACACAATATCCCATCTCCTGCTTCTTTGCATTTGCTTTGCCTAAACCTAGAATGCCCTCCCTCCTTGCTTTCTACATCTTGGAATATATGGTATCCTTCAAAGCAAGTTCTCCCTTCCATAGGAAGCCTCACGTGGTACCGTGTATATGTCCACTTTATGTCTGGAGATGGTCTGCCTCTATTAGAATGCAAACCCTTTGAGGCTAAGGGTTCTCAGTTTTTTTTTAAAATTTGAATCCCCAGAATCTGGTGGAATGCTTTGATTCTTTGATGGATTGGTCATGCAGGCTGCTCTGAAACATCTCTTAGGATTGGGGGTTCTTTCCTCCCAAGGCTGCTACTTTCTACTGAATCTAAAGATTCAGAAATTTTCCTCATATAGACCCACAGCCTGCCTTTCTGTGATTTCTGCACATATTTTGTATATACTCTACACAAACCACCACCCTCATATAGGCAGTGACAAATTTTCACTGGTGGACCAAAACCTACTGACCTTTTAGATTTTCTGTTGAGCTAAGAATGTTTTTAAAATATATTTAAATCGTTTTATTGTATTCAACAATATAAAGAACAGCTTTCACTCTTAGGTTATACTGGTCCACAGTTTGGTAACCTATGGCTTAGTATTGTGTTGGTGCACCTATGGCATGCTTGCTGGAGGGGACTGCTTCCTTCCCTCTCTCTCTATGGGTGCCTGAGGACATTTCTCCCAATCCATGCCACTCTGTCTAGCAGTTCAATAGGAGTACTTCCTCCCTCCCCTGTTTGGGGTAAGGCTGGGGGCTCACATGCTGTGTGAGGGAATAGTTTGGGCATGTGGTCTCTAAAAGGTTCACCATCACTGCCTTAGTCCATTGGAAAGATAATTGGGAACATAGATATGGATTCATTCTCCTAAAATCCCATCTTAAATTGGCCCTTGAAAAAGCTACTCCTTCTCTGCTCAGGGCTCTGGTGATAATTTTGAGGTTTTGGGAAGTTTCAAATAATATCATTCAAAGGCCCTCATCCAGTATATTTCTTGGTATCATGTAACCAGCTGATAATCTTCCCAATACCAACAAAATGTTTTATATCAATTGACTTTTACAAAGAGATATATACTGAGAAGTTATGGCAAGGCCTGAAGTATAACAACTGCCCCTTCACTCCCCTACATCTCCCTCCCAAATCTGAGACACATTTTTCCCCCAAGTACATATAGAGTCTAGGGAAAAGCTATTATTATCTCAACATAGAGACCAAATGTTAAAAGGATAATTCACAGATATTGGCTGGACAGACATCTCTTCCTTCCTTTGTGAAGTATGCATGCAGTTTCCTTCAGGGATAGATTTCTGGTAGTTCCTTGGAGAGACCCTCAAAATTACCACTAGAACCCTGAGGTTATGCCTATTTTTTCTCTCATTGCAACTATTTTTTTCTTAGCTGACTATAAGCTCTTGTCTTTTAAATGGCAGTTTCTCCCCCCCTATCTTTTTAGCTACCAGACCATCTCAGCAAAAATTTTGCCTGGTAATTCACTGAGGTCTATTATTTATCCTATAGGCAATAAAGGATTCCTGCAGATTATAGGAAATAAACATGCTTTTTACTGTCATCTGCTGCTCTTATTAGACTTACCATCACTGTGGGGAAATATCTTTTTGATGCCAAAGAGTTTTATGACAGGATGGAGAATGTGCAAATAATAACATTTTATGTTTTGGTGCAACTAATGACATCAGGGGCATTAATTATCACTAATCTGTAGAAATAGAGAGTAATGAGGTGGCAGCTGTGGAATTGTGGGATAAAACTGGTAGTCTTGAGTAGTTGTGAGATTGTGCCATACTATTTCAGTGACCAGGATCAAGTATTTTAATGTGTACGTGCCTCTGTTTCCCCACCAGTTGGGTGAAGCTTGACTAGAAGATCTTCAAGATGCCTTCTAATCCTAAATACAACAATCTTATAATATTAGGACATAGGCTATAGGAACAAGAAGGGAGTTTAGATGATGGGACGTTAGAATTGCAGAGGACCTTAGAACTTAGAAGTGTTAGTGCTAGAAAGGATATTAGAACTTGGTATAGAAGCTGAAATGAACGTTAGATGATAGCATTTTAGAGTTGGAGATGACCAACTTAACAGTTTAGAGCAAGGGTCCCCAAACTTTTTACACAGGGGGTCAGTTCACTGTCACACAGACTGTTGTAGGGCCAGACTATAAAAACCTAACTCTAACCCTAACCCTAACCCTGACCCTAAACCTAAGCCTAAGCCTAAACCTAACCCTAACCCTAACCCTAACCCTAACCCTAACTCTAACCCTAAATTTGTGCAGTATACACAGTGCAGAATCCCATCCCCCAGATCGCTGTTCACCATGCTGACCATTGTGCAGCTCCATAATCCTTTGTGTGGCTTCTTGTTCTAAGATGCCACACAAGAATTATGTCACCAGAAGTAGTACTGTACATGAGCGACACTGAGCTTTGTGGTGCAGCCACATACAGTGCTCCTCTCACTGACCACCAATGAAAGGTGCCCCTTCTGGAAGTGTGGTGGGGGCCAGATACATGGCCTCAGGGGGCCACAGTTTGGGGACCCCTGACTTAGTTCCAGAAAGCATATTAGAACTCAGTGTCAGAATATCAATTGTGAAAACTTGTCATTAGAACATAGACATTTGGATCATATAGAATGGAAGCTCAAAAGCAGGAGGGAACAGAGATCATAAAATGTCAGAACATATGTTAGAGCTGGATAGACCAAAGAACACAGAGCATGAATTATTACTCATAGCAAAGAGATTAGAATAGTGTCTTTTAGGCTCTGGAGCTACTCTTCCGATCTGATCCCTCCACTCCTGCCCCATCAACACTGGTGGATCAAGTCTCCCAACAGAGGTTATAAGTCTTCAAAGCCTACAGGTAACCTTGGGTTAGGGTACTTGCTCTAATACTATTGGGTTAAGCCTCCATCTAGGGCTTTAGTTCATCAGTATCATCTAACTAGTTGATAGCTCATTAATATAAAAAATAATCATTGAACCATCATTTTTTACACATTTTTTTGCACTGAGAAGATATAGCACAAATAGAGGCTGCAAACATCTCCCTAAGCTAAGGCACACTATCCCCCCTGGCTCCTAAGGCCCTGAGGAGAGAGGTCTTAAACCCACTATTTCTTAGATCAAGCTACCTACAGGGGGTACCAGAGATGATTTATAAGTCTCTGACTTGCTTTGTAGAGTTCTGGGGTATTTTTGGCTCCTTGGTCAGTTCAATTGACTGCTGGACTATATCAGGCAGGTTGTCCCTCAGGGCTGACTCCTCATTGTGCTCAGCTGCAGGCAATCTCTGCTACGGACCTGGGATCCTTAACCCCTGGCCTTTTGAAGTCCCCAAGGTCATGAGTGGCCCTCTCTCTCTCTCTGATTCACTTATGATCAGGAAAGGAAACACACAAAGAGGAAAACAAAAGGGATGGGTCCATGTGTTCATGGCCACATGTCGATCCAGGTGAGATGAAGAGCCCAAAGCCCCTTTTTAATCCAGGGATGCCCCATTATTTTTCCTCCTCACTTAATAATATCTAGAGAAAGCCAGTAGTCATGCTCCCCCTACTAGACTCTTTTGGATGCTCTTGCAGATTCATTTTGGCCACCAATAAAGAGGAATTTTTTCACCATATAAGTAGAGAGAATCCCTGTGTGTGCATTAATTACAGTAAGTAGGGATACCAAGTCTGCTATGTGGATTGGGAGCAGGCTGAACACATTGTGCATGCTCAAAGTTCTGGGTTCCTCATTACAATAGATCATGAGAACTTGAACTTTAGAACACAGGATGTCAGAACTGGAGGGGATCTCAGAATATAATATGTAAAATCTGGAAAGGAAATTAGAATGTAGAACAGAGAGCACCTGCGTTTACATTCTGCTCCATATATTCCCTAGTTGTGTGACCCTGAGCAAGTCACTTAACCTCTGTGCCTCAGTATCTTCATTTGTAAAATGGAGGAAATTATAGCATTTATTTCACAGGACTGTTGTGAGGATCAAACAATTCAAGCTATGTTAAGTACTTTGTATACCATAAAGTAGTATAAAAGGCTAATTATTGCCATTAGTAGTAGTATTTTACTAAGGAGGAAATTAAGGTCCAGAGAAGGGTAGCAACTTCTCCAGGGTCCCAAGTGATCCGGTGCCACATTTATCCCCTGCACTGTGTTTAAGGCTTCTTAACCTATGGCACGTACAGACCTTTGCTAATGTGGCAGGCTGCTGCTTGTAAAGGGGGAATGTGTGTGATTCTCCCATGTCATGTGTCTGTCTGGGCTGCTAATAATAATGGCAATAATTCCCATTTATGTATTGCTTTATGGCTACAAAGCACTTCATATACTTTGTCACATTCATCTCTAACAATGTAAAAATGAAGCCCAAATTTAAATCTATTTTTCTCCCTTTCTCCATCCTTCCTAGCGACAGCCATCCACAGGCTAACAATGGAGCCAGTGGTTTATCTCCTTTTTATTCTGCCTGGCCCACATTTTGCTCAAGGCTTTTCTCATTAGTATCTTCACCAGAGGGCAGCCTGGGAGGGGCACCACATCTTCCTTGCAATTTAATAGCACTTCTGGGAAAACGTGCAGAGGGGTTAGAGGTTGGTAATAATAGCCAGAATGAAAGGTTTTATGGAGACCTGAACTTCTGACAGACCTTTTCCTCTTAGAAGCAGAAGGGACTCTGACCTGTGTGTGCTCTGCCTCCTCGTGCCAAAGGAACCTTTGTTAGCAAACCCATGTTGCCTCTGTAATCCTGGGGTCCTCTAGACACGCGGTCCTGGGTACCATTTAAGGGAACTACCCATCATCCCTGGCTGTCTCGTGCCCCATTCTAAACCCTGGAAAAATCAGAACCAAAGTTATCTTGTTTTACAGAAGGGACTTCAGATCCTCTGTAAATGCTCAGTTTAATAAGAATATAAACTATAGAGAAGGTTTTATCAATACAATAAAAATTCAAAAAAGATCCATTTCCAAACCTGTAGCCATTCAAGGAAACTCCCCCTCTCTTTTCCCCAGGGACCCTTCTGCCTGATTATTCTACTTCTGTGCCTCTTGGGGTTTCCAGAGATCCCCACCCTTCCCCAACTTTCCCTGCCCCCAACCTAGCACCTATAGAAACCCATAACAGTACCAGAGAGGTCCAGTCTGAGTTCTCTATATAACATGAGGCTGTGCTCATCATTTCTGGCTCCCACAATAGTTTCTTTCCATGGTTTCTACTCTGTTAATCTTCTGTTGTCTTCAGTGTTCATCAATCTTCTGACAATGCCATGTGTCTTTTGGGCATCACCAGTTTCCCCCTGGGGAACCACCTAAATCCAGTCAGTCAGTCAGTCAGTCAGTCAACAAGCACATATTACTGAAGAGGCTGTTGATATGCAGGCTCACCTACCATTCCAGAATCTGCTTGACATTCCTGTTTTATCTGCCCTTCCACTGCCTTTAGGATTATGTCATCTGACTCCTTGTGACTCTTTTCCCACTGTCCACATAGTCTTTCTTCCATGAGTCCTCCTTTCCTTGCACTCAGGGAGTCTTCCATTCAGAAGTGCTAAAGGGCTTATCTGATTCCACTTGGCCCATTTACATTGCCCTTCTCTGGGGGCTCCACCCTTTGGCAAGCCTCCAACCACTCTGGCTTCCATTTCTATCTACCTTCAACACTGGAAATATTTGGCCTGAATTCCCTGGCTTCCATTACTACCATTTGAGACTAGATATTGAAGGAATTTGTTGTGCTCAAAATGATGTAAGAGAAACAACTGTAAATGTTTGGAAAGGTAATAAGAGTTCCTCTGAAGAAAGGAGTTCTCCATCACCAGAAGTCTTCAAGGAGAGCATGGATGGTCATTTGTTATTCTAGAGCGGGTTATTGTTCAGGTCCATGTTGGGCAGGACACCCTTTGAAATCACTTCCAACTCTGAGATTCCGTGTGTGTCTCTTGATAATAGAATAGATTTGCTTAAGCTTCTTCTTTCTCTGGTTCCAAAAATTCCGAATGTCCTGGGTTTCCTAGGTTGACTGCAGAGGCAGAGAAAAATACAGTACCACTAACAGAAAACTACTGTTTTCTAAGAACAACAAAGAGGCTATATGGTTTAACCAAAGCCATACAGATAATCTATACAGGTTCTGGATTTGAATCAAGTGCTTCTGACCTGCTATTTCCTGTTTCCTTGATATTGAGGAAGTTTCTCCCCCCCCCCCGCCTCAGTTTCTTCATGTGTAAAATTAGATGGATGGATAAAACAATCCCTTAAAGTCCCTTCTGATTCTGACATTCAGTGTTTCTTAAATTTTATAAGACAATTATTCATGGCAATTTTAAGCAAATTTATACAAAACGGGTTAGGAACTCCGCCAAAGTAGAGGGTTTAACTCTCCATAGCTATCTTTCTGTGTGGTTGCCTCTCATGAAATCTCATTATCATGGGGGGAAAAATCTACATGACCAATAATGAGGGAAATTCCAAGTGGGAGAGCTCAGGGGATTGGAAATGGCACAGTGCCTGTCACTTGGCTCATCAAGAAGGATCTGGATTCTGCAAAACAAACCACTCCTGAGCAGAGAGATTTCCACCTGAGTAACAGCTCTCATTTCTATTATGCTTTAACTCATTTTGGCTTTCACCATGATTCCAGGAGGTAAGTGCTACACTTGTCCCCATTTTACAGATGAGAAAATTGAGGTGGAGAGAGGTTAAATGACTTACCTGTGCTCACACAGTTAGTAACAGAGGTATAATAATAATACTGAGAATAAAAATGACAACAGCCCTTCCTCTCCTATTTTCTTTCCTTCCTTCCTTCCCTCCTTGCTTCCTTGCTTCCCTCCTTGCTTCCTTGCTTCCTTCCTTCCTTCCTTGCTTCCTTGCTTCCTTGCTTCCTTCCTTCCTTCCTTCCTTCCTTCCTTCCTTCCTTCCTTCCTTCCTTCCTTCCTTCCTTCCTTCCTTTTTTTCCTTTTTAACAAATCTAAGACAAAAGGGTAAGGGCTAGGCAAATGGGGTTTGCCCTAGATCACACAGCTAGGAAGTAGCATGAGACTTTGTTCACTATCCACTGTGCCCCACAATGTTCTTTCTTCTTTCCCATACTACCTCATCAGTAAAGGCACAATTGAATAAAGCAGACAATTCAGTTAGATAAAAATATTAATTTAGTTGTGTGCTGAGTGCAGATTTCCATGTTAGGTGACGAGGGAGGCACTCAGATGTGGTACAGAACTTATCTTTATGCAGTTTATAATCTAAGGAGAAATAACACCTATCTAAGACCACCAAATGTGAACATGAGAGAGTGGAGGGTGGAGTGGTTTGTGATAGAGTTAGAAGGTCAGTACACTTGCAGCTTTCTACTTTAAGGATGAATGAATGAATGAGCTTTTATTAAGCACTCACTTTGTGCTAGGCATTGTGCTAAACATTCAGGATACAAATAGAAATATGAGAGTTCCTTCTCTTGAAAAATTTCCATCCTAATGGAGTAGGTAACCCATAGAGAAGGGTCAGATGCAGGAGAGATGGAATAACTTGGTGGTCCCTAGGGAGCAGAGCAGATGATAAAAACTAGATGGCAGACAATCCAGTTTTGAATCAATTCTTTGCCACTTGTACTAATTTTGGTCTGGCAATTTAACACAAAGAAAATAGATTCTCCACCAATCAGCACCATTCCATCTATCCATGGAAATTGGTTATAGCAAATGGGAAAACTTTGAATGATGTGGATAAATGAGATATTTTGACAATACATTTCCAGGGATGTTGTTGTAGATGATGAGGTTGACTCTCACATTACGAGAGGTAGCTCAGTGTTTTAGAATATCTGAAGGAAAATGTGGGAGAGAAGAGGCTACCAAGCCGAAGGTCTACAGAGCCATTGTGTTGACCTCATCATTGTATGCCTGGGAAATCTGTATAGTCTGCCAGTGCCATGCCAGGAAATAGAATGGCTTCCACTGGAATTGTCTTAAGGAGATTCTGAAGATTTTCTGGCAAGATAAAACAGGGGACACTGTGGTCCTTTCTTGAGCAGAACTGCCAAGCATTCAGACTCTGCTACAGGGAGCATGATGTGCTGGTCACATTGTTTAAATGATGTACATATGCCTAAAAGACTATTTTATAGAGAACTCACACAAGGAAAATGCTCACATTATGGTCAGAAGAAGCAATACAAGGACACTCTCAAGGTCTCTCTGAAGAACTTTGGTATTACTTGTGAAATTTGGGAAACATTGGCACAGGAACATCCAGTATGATATGCCCGCATCAAAGAAGATATGCCAGGAACAGAACAGAATGGCAGTAGCTAAAAGGAAATGGGAGATGTTCCAATTTAGAGCCATCTCCATCCCTTTGTTCACATGGGTTCTAAATATGGTCGTCTTACAAGCTTGTATTGCCCTGATTGGCCAGTCAGATAAATAGTACGTGCATCTGGACATAATGAGAGGAGTCTCTTTTGGGTATGATGAAGAACACCACAAGTTCAGTGTGTCATGTCTAATACTGAGTTATTTGACAGCACCAAAGAATTTTTTGGCAACACATTTCCTAGCTGTGTTGGCATGGGTTGTTGATACTGAAGATGTAGAGATTACTTCTTTTCTTAAACCTTTGCTTTTGGTCTTAGAATGGATACTAAGTATTGATTCAAAGGCAGAAGAACAGTAAGGGCTAAGAACTTGGGGTTAAGTGATTTTTCCCAGGGCCACACAGCTAGGAAGTGATTGGGGCCAGCTTTAAACCCAGGACTTCTAATCTCCAGGACTGGCACCGTATTCACTGAATAACCTAGCTGCCCTGGATGTAGATGTTTTGATGTCAGCAGAGGTAGCTGTGGGGGATCCATCTTCCCTTGGGAAACTTGCCTGTATGGCAATAGTGGTGTCTGGCTAATGTAGGACCTCAGGGGAGCTGCTCCTCTCAGGGTTCTTAGGCCTGGGATTGTATTCAGGTCCTTCCACTTGAGGCCAATATGGGGTTGGTTGTGGTCCTGGTCCTGGTCCTGGTCGTGTTCATCTCACTTGACTTACATTTGTGTCTCTCTCCACTTTCACGATGCTCCCTGAAGTGTGGACAGTATAGACACCCATTCTTTCTATGAATTTGATGCACTAAAACAGAATGATGGACAAAGGCTACTGATTCTACCCCTCCATGTGAGAGGAAGATGGTTTTTCCTTGTTATTTGCCTTGGTAATATTTTAGTTCAGTAACCTGATTTTGTGTTCATATAATCACTGATTTGGTCTAATAAAAGTAGTATGAATTAGAGCTAATGGGCCATGGTTTTGAATAGATGCCTTCCTTAAGCATGGCTGTGGCTTCCAGGGGTCTGCATTTGAGGAGGAGCCAAGTTATAACCAGACTTTTAAATGAATGCCAGCTGGAAGGACCTTAGACCATAAAATGTTCAAACATATAATCATTCATTCATTGAATAAATATTTCTTAAATACCTAATAGATGTTTGCTCAATGAATGAATGAATGAATGATTATATGTTCCCCACATTTAATGGTCATTTCCAACTGACATTCTAGGATTTTATGAAATATTCTATTAGAGCCTGAAGAGACCTTGGAATGTTATCATCAGATCATGGATCTCCAGCTTGGAGGTCATTGGGGCAGCTAGGTAGCACAATGGATAGAGCATCAGTCCTGGAGTCAGGAAGATGTGAGCTCAAATCTAGCCTCAGTTAACTTACTAGTTGTGTGATCCTAGGCAAGCCATTTAATCTTGTTTGCCTCAGTTTCCTCATCTCTTAAAAACAATCTGGAAAAGGAATTGGCAAACCACTCTAGCATCTTTGCCAAGAAAACCCTAAATGGAATTACAAAGAATTGGATATGACAAAACAACAGCAAAGTCCAATCTCTTCACCTTATAGATGAGGAAAGTAGGTCATAGAGAGGTAGAGATCCTCTTGCACAAGGTTACAAAGGCAATACTTGAACCTAGGAGGATTCCTTATAGAACACAGAATATTAGAGTTAAAATGGTGGTGTTAGGATTGAGAGGAAGGAAGGTAGAAAAATGGCTTCATCTGCAGTCAGAGGACATGAGTTCAAATCTTGGCTTTGCTTCTTACTAACTGGGAAGGCTTGAGAAAGCCCAGTGATCTTACTGGGATTTATTTTCCTCATCTATAAAATGGAGGAAGTAGACTAGAGGAGCCCTGTGTTTCCTTCCATCTAGAACCAATGACCCTATTTTAGAAAATGTTTGAGCTGGAAGGGACTTTATAATGTAAACTCACGGAAATGGAAGGGACCTTGGAGAGTTCATTGAATTTTAAAACCTTTAAAGCAGAGAAAACTGAGGAAACAGGAGGCCATGACATTTCTTGAGGTCTCTAGATCACTTAATAGCAGGAATGAGTCTAGAATGTAGGTTTCTTGACTCCTATAGTTCATTCCACTGAACAGATCTTCAGACTAGGTAAAGATGCCCAAACCGCTCTCTGTCATGAGTTCTAATGTCTCACCCAAATGAAGAAGACCAGATTTCATTTGGGGAGAAATGTTGCTTTGGCCTTTTACAAGAACAATGGAGGAGGCCTGAGTTAGAGCTACCTCATCTTCCCATCTGCCAGTGCACCTAACTGAGAGAATTCCTAGGATATATGGATGACTACAAATAAACAAATAGCATACTATGAAATACATATATGTAAGGTTTTTTAAATATTAAATTGACCATAGGTGGAAGTAGGAGTCAGGATTCATTTCAATGATAAGGAACACTGTTGAAATGACCCAGATGAGATCCCAAATAGGTGGGAGAATAGCAAGAAGAATAAAAGCAGCTTGTAATGAAACTGTGCTTTAAAGTAGGAAAGTGCTCACTAGCAACAAGCCCTGTGAGTTAGAACCTGTTGGTGACGTTGTCTTCATTATAAAGATGGGGAAAATGAACCTCAGGGGATGAGTGATGCCCTGTGATAACCCAGAGAGCACACTGGGTAAATCACTCCATCTCCATGGGCCTTGGTTCCTTCAAACTACAATGAAGGTGTTGGCGTAAATGGTCTCTGAGTTCCCTTCCAACTCTAAATCTCTAGTCCTAGTAATATGACCTTGAAGGTCCCTTCTAGACCTGGAGTTTTGATCTGACCTGAGGGCTTTTTGAGCCTAGACCTTGAGATGCCTTGCTGTCTTTGCTGTAGAGACACTCTCCTCCTACCTGATATATCTGCCATCTCCTCTTTACTGGAGGCAGGATATGCACTCCAGCATCCCTGATTTCAAGTCTAGAACTCTACCTACTCTCCCAAATGCTGTTGTCAAAATATATTAATGGGAAAAAACAAGAAGTTTATAGGCTTCACGTTAAGAACCTCAGAACTAGGTACAGGATAATTTGGGAGAAGGTCCTAGCAAATGGGAAGGTCAGGGGAAGCCTGATATAGGAAGTAGCACTTGAGCTGACATTTGAAGGAAGCTAGAGATTCTTAGAGATGGAGGTGAGGATGGGGAGTGCATTCTAGGTATGGAACACAGCTTGTGCAAAGGCACAATGATAGGAAATTAAGGAACATGAGTGAGCTACTTAAGTAATTTTGACTGGGTGAGGGGGAGAAAGACAGAGAGAGTCAGAGAGAGAGACAGAGACAGAGACAGAGACAGACAGACAGAGACAGACAGAGGCAGAGGCAGAGAGACAGAAAGAGACAGAAAGACAGAGGTCAGTTAGGACAACATTGCAACAGTCTGGGTAAGAGGTGGTAAAGGTCTTGAACTAAGGATGATGCTATATGAATGGAGAGATAAGAATGCTTGGAGAAACATGTCACTATGTTGGGAAGATTTCCATGTATTAACAAAATAATAAATATTTACTGTTTGGTAAAATAGTTCAATTTTTTTTAGCAATTATGTATATAGAACATTTATTTATCTCAGTTCTGTGAATTACCCAGCTGGTCAGCAGGCAGCATTTAGTAAGTGCCCACTATGTGCCAGACATTGCATTAATGCCTGGGGATACAATGCCTCCTGTCTCTTGTCTTGATGTTAAGGAAAATGAGCCTCAGAGACCGAATGACAAGCTCAAGGTCACACTCTCAGGGGAAGATCCAGAATGCTAGTTCAAGTCTTTAGCCTTCCCCTCTGCTACTCTTCTTCCTCATTCTGTCCTATTTTTTCCTTAGCTTTCATGGTCTGGTTCACTTGGAACCATATGGTGTGGTCTCAGTGGCTATGCAGGAGGAAGATACATTTCCCAGTTTCTAATTAGAAATAAAGGGAATAAACAAGCCTGCAGTCTTTTGAGGGCTAAATCAATCAGGAACAGACATTTATTGAGTTCCAACTGTGTACAGGCTACGTACTGTGTAGAGCTCAGAGAGCTTTGGAAAACAACCTTATGGGGCCAAGGACCATGTCTTATTTATTGCAGTGTTATTCTCTCCTTCCAAAGATTTATTTTCTTGTTCTTTTCATCCTTCATACTAATTTATTGTATCAGGGCTTTTTTCTTGGGTACTCCTCCAGTTTTTTAGTTCTTTTTTCCTCATGAACATTTCTTTCCTCCTCCTCCTCCTCCTCCTCCTCTTCCTCCCACTGCTTTTTTGGGGGGGGTTGTTATTTTTATTCAATGCATAATAAGGAAGCCAGAATGAGATATAAATTCAGGTTTATGTACCCCATTCAATTTTAACAATAACTTATCTGTGGAGTCCCAAAACATCTTTGTAGCACTGCCTTGGGAAGGAGTACAGAATCTGTATCTCAGCTGAAGGAATCATGGAATGATGAGCACGAGGTAGAACACTGCGGCCCAATTCCTATTGCTATCTCTTTCTATTTGTATGAGGATCCTGCTGAATCTTTAGTTTCCTCATCTGAAAAATGGAATTTAATCATACTTGTAGCATTTCCCTTACAGAATTTTATAAGGTTATTTAATTTATATATTTAGTATATATTACTTACACATTTATATCTTATCTATTTATTTATAAGGGCATTATAAACCTTAAAATGTTATATAAATTTGAGCAATTATTTCACACATATATCATGATGAAAGGACTTTGGAAATTGCCAAATACTATGTGATTATTAGAGCAGTATATTTCTAAACTCCCTTCCTTCCTGAAATTGCCCACTTCCCGATCATTCTCTTCCTAGTAATCCTTTCTGGATTAGCCACTAAAATTAATGGTTGAAAAAATAACATTTGTTCCTTCCTAATTGATCTCTCTCCTTCCAGTCTCTCCCCTCTCCAATCCATCTTCCTTCAGCTGCCAAGGGGATTTTCCTAAAGCTCAGCTCTGACTTCATCACTCCCCTGCCTAAGAAGCTCTGGTTGGCTCCCTGTTGCCGCTAGGATAAAATGCAAACTCCTCCATCATTTAAAGCTTGTCACATACTACTCTGAGCTAGCTTTATGCATTTATTTCACACTACTACCCCTCATGCACTCTGCATTCTACATAAGTTGGGAAATTTACTCTCCCCTCTTTCTGCTGCTTTCGTGTCTCTATACCTACTATGGTCTCCGTTTTCAGTCTTTTGGAATCCCCAATTGCATTCAACTGTGATCCCCTATTTCCTCTTCTTGATACTCCAGTATTTGTGATTCTTCTTGACCTTTCCCTACTATTCATTGCATACATAGTGAATCAATATTAAGCACCTACTGTGTACCAATCACTGTTCTAAAAATGGAATACAAAATTGATGAAGTGACCACAAATCTAGATACTTCTATTTCCTTCCAAAGAGCCTTTTCCAAACCTCTGTCTCTTTATTAGCTTTCTTTAAGCCTCAGTTCAGATGCCATCTCTTCCAGGAAGCCCTTCCTGATTTTCTTACAAATATAAAGAAAGACAAAAGACTTTAAGGAGTTCACATCACATACAACTGGCTATGGAAATGCAGGATAGATTGGAGATTGGTTGGTTGTTGGTTGTCATTCTTTGTGCTCAGAGATAACCAAAATGCCATTCCTGATGATGCCTTTTGACTCACACATAGAAGTGAGGCAGAGCTTCACAAAGTTGTCAGCCTGACGCTTTTCCAAATTCAGGCAAGACAAAAGTCAAGATGACTGGTGAAGGCTTGAGACACAATTAGATGATGATCAGCTTTTTCAGTGTATGACCGTGCTCTAAGCAGCTCACAGAACCTGCTTCTGTTGCCTTCATGACCATTGGAACAAATTGTTCTCATCCACCCCTTCTACCAGGGGCAGGGGGGCGTCTTCACATGACTAAGTGAAGGCATTAGCAAAATAATTTACATAGAGTTAATATTTTCTTTTTTGGTATTTGATGTTCCTTCTTATTGACATGTATGCTTGTTAAGGACAATAACTACTGTTCTTTTATCTTTGGATCTTGCTCCAAATCTAAATTTATAATTATACCTGGTACCCAGTGGGTATTTAGTAAATGTTTGTTGGACTAGATTGAATATTCATCAAAGTATGGATGCCAATTTAAGTGCTTACTATGTGCTAGGCATGGAGCTAATACCCGGGAATACTGTACCTTCCACCTCCCATTTTGATGTCAAGGAAAATGAACTTGGATCAAAGTCAATTAGATCAAGAGAATGAGAGACGTAGAAAGAGGACACTGGAGGATCTGGTGGATAGCAGATAAGTCTCTGACTGCAAAGCAGATTTATCACCTGCCCCAATGTTTAGCCTTAACTGAACTACTCATGTCTTGTGTGTTCAAAAGTAGTTGATTGTATGTCTTCCAAAGACTAGAGTGACCAGAGTTCTTTTCTACTTTGGTATAAAACTACATGACTCCCAACATCTGTAGGACATCCAGAAATAGTTTATCATGTGACTTGAGGCATTTTCCTTGATTGGAGTTCTATGCTCATGGTGTTTCATTTTCCAGAATCAGGCCAACCAAACGGTCCAAGATGCAAGTGAGGCAAGGCACATAGCTCTTGTAAAGTCTTGGAGGAGTGATGATGTCTACTAAAGTGGTGTTTATGTGCTCACTAAACCCCCTCGGTTTGTTTGATTGAATATAAATCTGTCTCTCTGCTTCCTGAAATCCCAGACATGACTCACATGGATCCAGTAGGAGGACACATTTTTGTGCAGTACTCCTTTCATTTCAATCAGGTTTGAAAAGATGAACATGGTGTGTACCAAATTAAGCTCCACAATTTAGCATTTAGTTCATCAATAAACATTAGTGTAGTACCTACTATATGCCAGGTACAGTGCTAATTCTGGGGATCCAAAAAGAGGCAAAAGACCGTCTCTGCCCTCAAGGAGCTCTCGATCGAGCGGGGGAGACAACATGCAAACAAACAGACACAAAGCAAGCAATATATAGAATAGTTAGAAAAACCATTAAAAGAGAGAAGGTGCTAGAAATAAGAGGGGTTGGGGAAGGCTTCCCACAGTGGGATTTTAGTGGGACTTAAAGGAATCCAGGGAGGTCAGTAGAGCAGAGATTGAAAAGCTTTCTAGGCATGGGGGACAGCCAGAGAAAATATCTTTCTTTTTTCTTTTTTTTTTCAATTCTTTTCAATTTTTCAATTTTATTTTATTGATTAATTTAGAATATTTCCCATGGTTCCATGATTCATGTTCTTTCCGTCCCCTCCTCCCACCCCCCTGCCATAGCCAATGAGCAATTCTACCGGGTTTTAGATGGTTTTTATTTCCTTTGGGAAAATAGTCACGGCCTGGAATCTGACAAAATAATGGTCTGTAAGAGGGCATCTATTATCACTTCTATTTTCAGATGAAGAAATGGAGGCTAAAATAAGGTAAGTAATGTACTTAGTGTTATACTGCCTTTAAGTATCTGAGGCAAGATTTGAACTCAAGCCTTCCTAACTCCAAGTCCAGCATTCTAGCTGCTATCTCACTTATTTGCCTCAGAATAGGATTTACAGCTATGGAAAGTCGACAGAAACCATCTAATCTGTTGTTCTCATTTAACAGAGAAGGAAACTGTGGCCAATAGAAGAAATATACCCTGACTACAGTCATACTGGCAATGAGTGCTATAGCTAGCAATGGAATCCAAAGCCAGTTATTTTCAGAGCTTTGAAGATGTCCTTTAAGAGAAATTGTCCCTGCCCCAGTTGGGTACCAGCAAATGAAATAAAAGTCGGCTTCTCTTTATGCACAGTTCGATCATTATATTCTTTTCTAAGGAAACTCTATGGTCACCCTCTCCATGATGGGGGCCAGAGGTTAAGTAGCCAACCTTATTCCCAGGATATACCTGACAGCCTCAATGATGGAGTCAATACTGTAGGATCTTGGGGAGAGGTGAGGAGTAGGAAGGGGGAGGACAAGAAAGAACCACAAATATGACTTAACCAGGAAGTAGGTGAGTGTGCAGAGCCCCACCCTAGGGTGTTCTGGCCAATCCTATTATTGCTAGGATTGCATCCATGTGTCTTCCTCAGTATATTTACAAATTACTAACCCATCACTTTCTCACTTTTCCAAGCCCAGTTTGGAAAAAAAAGGCAGGTAAAGAGATCCTCTTATTTTTTATATAGCCCACCTTTAGAGGGCTGTGACTGGCAACCCATTTTCTTAAATAGTTAATTATTTCTTTGGCTAAGCTTTGGGGTCTTCTCTCCCTCTCCCTCCCTACCCTGTTTCTCCTTTAAGATGGAAAATAGACAAATACTTTGTTGATGTTAAAACAAAACATAGAGTTGGAAATACTTCTAGTTACCTCATCAATGTTCCTTATTTTTATAAATAAGGAAACTGAGGCTCAGAGACACGAAGAAATTTACCCAAGATCATACAACAATGCTTATGAAGATGGGCATTTACATAGTGCTTTAACATTTTCAAAGGACTTACTTGCATCGTCCAGTCCTCTCATTTTACAAATTAGGAAACCAAGGTACAGAGATGTAACTTTTCTGAGGTCACTCAGCTAAAGAGCAGAGCTGTAATTCCAGCCCCATTCTCCTGATACCAAGTCCATGCACTCCCCACTATGTGATGCTACAACCCCTAGAATAATTAAGGAACTGGCTGTTGTGCCAGGAAGATTTGGTAGACAAACCATTTAAAATTTGGGCACTATTAGTCCAGCCTGACCAAAGCTTTGGGTACTAAAGTGTCCTCCTTTGGTTCCAAGGAGTCAGGCCCCTGAGAGGTGTGAAAGGTCAATTGATAAGATGGAAGTAATTTTCTCCAAGTCTGTTTTGGGTAAGAATGAATTAAACATCAGTGGCACAGACATATCACCCAGGAGCGGTGCCCAGCTGGGCAAAGAGAAGGCAAAAAGGTCCAGAGGGTCAGAGGATGCAGCTGGGCACCAGGGATGGCAGGAATCTTCAGTGTGACCAGCTGGACTGCTGTCCTGAGCCCCAGCCTCTGTGACTACATCAGATGCCAGGGCTTGGAAGATGAGTAGCCACATGGAACAGCACATCCCCCTGTCTTTATTAAGATCTAATCCTGGCTTTGACAGCAGGGCAGTGTTATTAAATTAATGCATGTGTTATTTCTAAAACAGAGACTTAACTCTTGCATCTCTGACATTCTCATCCATGCCATCTCAAAGCCAACCAAGGGGCCGTGTGCATGGGCTTAGCATGTAGCATGTGAAGTTATTAGAATGAAAATTAATTCCCTGCCTCACTAGTGTGCCCTATCAATTAATTCTGTTGGAGGTGCTCATGAATATGCAATGAACCTGCTCTGCCGACCACCCCCTGCCCCTAGCTCCAAGTGTGTGGGATTAACTATGCACAAATGCACATTTCATTAGGCATCACCACAAGCTATAAGTGCTGAGACTGCTGCTATTTGATCCAACCCAAGGTGCATTTATTAAACACCTACTGTGTGCTGGGATTAGGGGACACAAAGACAAAATGCTCCTAAAAGCCCTTAGTGAAAAGATCTGAGAGTCAGAGAGTCTGCTGCCATTAGAGAATCTGGGTTCAAATATTACCCATAATGCTTACTGCTGGAATGACTTTGGCCACCTCAGTTCACCATTTTACATTTCTCCCCTTGCCCCAAATCTTAGATTCCTCCCCTGTTCAATGAGGGAATAAGGAGGTTGGACTAGAGGGTCTCTGAGGTCTCTTCTGGATTGGATCTATGATTCTACATAACCTCTTAGTTTTCAAGAAGCTTACATTCTACTGGAGGGGCAAACCATGTATATAGATAAAGAGGCAAGAAGCTCTACATAGTAGGCAAATCACGAACGGCCTCTTAGAAGAGGAGTCACTTGAATTGAGATTTAAAGTTAATAAACAGGGAAAGGTGGAGAAAAGGTACATCATTGGGAAAGAGTAGTACCCAAATTCCTGACTAGTACCATTAGCTTGTGCTAACCACATCATGATGACCAAATGAGACTTTCTGAATTTTTGTTTTCTTATTTTGAGAATGGAGATATTTACTGGGGTAAGGTGCAGTTCTATGATTTCTTTGATTTAGGAAACTCCCCTTTTGAATATGGGTTGGCATTGATCCACCATTTGTATCTTAAAAATTTCCCAGGATGTTCAAAATTTAAGTTAAAGATGCATATGCTTTCTGGTCATATATGGTGGCCATCAAACTATGGGCCAGTAACTTCTGATCTGCTCCTCCCCACCTAGGCTGGTGCCATTTACACCTGAACATCTTGGACTGGGTGTTCCTGAATCCCAGCCCCAGTATCTGGGGAAGTTAATCAATTGCTCTTTGGAGCAATTAGTAGTGTAGCTCACTTTATCTGCTAGCTGTAAGTAAATAGAAGGCACTCTTCAGGATTCTCATCTCATACAGTAATGTGCTATCCAAACCATCTTACCACCTGCCTCCTTCTCCCTCCTTGCTTCCTTTCCTCCTTCCATTTTTTACACCTTCATAACTAACAGATTAGTCTTAGTCAACATTCCCTTCTATGTATTCTCATATTAGATTGTTAGTTTCTTGATGACTAGAACAATAAATATTTAATATTTACCCATACACATAAATATATGGTGGTGCAGTAGATGGAATTATGGGCCTGGAGTCAAGAAGACTTGAGTTTAAATCTGGCCTCAGACACCTAATATTTGTGTTACCCTGGGCAAGTCATTTTATTTTATTTGTTTTAGTTTCTTCACCTATAAAATAAGCTGGAGAAATAAATGGCAAAGTATTCCAATATCTTTGCCAAGAAAATCCCAAATGCGGTCCCAAAGAGTTGGACATGACTGAACTGATCGAACAATAACAACTGATCAAGAAAGGGAAAAAATACTCCACAAAATTTTAAGTCTAATCTTCATCATGAATATTTTATACATCACTTTCTCAAGACTAGAAAATCACCAAAACAATAAATCAAGTCTCAGTTTGCAGCATTTGCTGATTTTTTGAAGGGTAAATCCTCACCCTGAAAATTTATCAATTGGCTTTCTAGAGCTAGTTGTAGCTGTTTCCAACACACTCCTCTTTGTATGTCTTTGTCTCTTATTAGCCCACAGCCTCACACTGCTGGGAGATTGGTAAATATTTCATGATTGATTTGTTTGTTAGGATGCCTGAGTGTACAAGAGGCAGTTTGCATGAAGAAGTGTGCATTGTTGACATGTCATTTTTATTTAACTTACCTTCCTTAAGGAGGTTCTGGAAGGAGGGGAATGCCAGCGGATCTTCAGAGATATCTTGAAAAACGTGTTGGCCTTGATATTGAAAGGGCCAGTTCAAGTCCAGGCTCTGTTTCTTGGTGGGTTTGATTATGGGCAGATCATACTTTGCTCATGGAAAAAATGAGGATGAAAACATTTATACGGCCTCCCTTCTGTGGTCACTTGAGTAGGATGCTTTGTAAACCTGCAGTGGAAAGAACTTGTCCAGAGATTTGAAGTCAAGAGACTGGTTAAAATCAATTCTCTTTAGACTCCATTTTCCTAACTGGTAAACAAAGGACTTGGGCCAGATGGTTGCTAGAGTCACTTCCATTTCTCATTCTGTGATTCTAGAATCCTTTGTTCTAGGCTGTAGCTAACCTTGTGTACTAGGGAGAAGAAGACATCTTGGTTCTATTGAATATTGTCTTGTGATCTCAATATCTCTGAGCCTATTGTTTCATCTGTCAAATGGGGCAATTGGAGCAGATCACCCTCAACTTCTCTTCCTTAAGCACTTAGCCTCCCTGGGTTTCAGTTTCCTTATCTGTGATGATGAAGATGGTAGCTAATATTTATATAGCTCTTGAAGGTTTTCAGGATACTTTATGGGTATCATTTCATTTGATTCCCACAGGAAACTTGATAGGTGTTATTATTTTCTCCATTTTAGAGATTAAAAAAAGTGAGGCACAGAGTAGTTTAATGATTTGCTAAAGATCACCCAGTGAATAAACTTCTGGCTTATTCAGACTCAACTTTATCCACTGTGTTGCCTAACTGCCAATTATTTTTTTCAAGTATTAATAAAAAATTCAGCAGCATATCTACTACAAAAAGAAAATAGAGGGGATATATGATAATCTTATGACCATGCAAAGGACCTTGGATAGCTCATTTCCTTTCCCATAGTCGAAGTATCATCCATCAAAATGGGGCTAACATTCTTTTCCCAGGAAAGTTGTGAGCAGAACTTTTAATAAACTATCACAGGCTCTAGAGAAGAGCTTTGTCCTTAGTTCTTGACCCCATATGATGAGCCTATGTGTCAGAAGAGGAAGTTACCAGATTCGAGCCCTCTGCCAGTGAAGGGCATGCCCTTAGACAAGTCCCCTGTTGGTGACTTGTCTGGGTCTGGGGGGGGCTTCCATTTCTCTCAGACTGGGTTAAGGCAAACAAGGTTTATCTGCCCCTTAGATGAATCCCTTTATAAGCTTTGATCAAAGCAGGCGGTTTCCCTCTGAGCCCCTGGGCGCATGGAAATGGCTTTGTTAGAACTAGTCATTTGCATATATTTGCAAAGAGATTTCCTTCCCTCTCTGGAATGGGGCCCTTGTCATTTTAAGGAGCTGGGGTGCTTCTCTCTGATAGCTGACTGTCTTGGTATGTTGTGCCTTTCAATATACAGAAAATCTATCCCCCAGATACTCTGTTGAAGTAAATTCCTGGCTTGAGGACTATCTGTCATCTGGAGACAAACATTGGCTCTGGGCGCTGACCAGCAGCTGAGTTAAATGAAATTCCACTCAGTCCATTCCTGACTTTTGCACACACCTTTCCTCTCCATGAAGTCAGCCAAAGCCAGTTCCTTATTAGTAGCCCAGGTTTCCAGCCTCCTCATGTTTGTCCTACAACATTCTGTGTACCTGGACTGCCATCCCCTATCTTGATCTTTTCTACTTGAAATCCTAATCAGGCTTCCAGGGTCAATTCTATTCAAGTCAACAAAGATTGATTGTGTCCCTGGCAATGTGGTGGGGTTTGGGAGAGCCAGAAGAACAAGAACAGCTAAAATCAGAATTCTCCTTACCCATAAGGAGTTCGCATTCTATTAGGTGATAGACATTTACACAGAGAAGCAAACGATAGCTCTTACAGGATGCCTTTTCCAACTTCTCCTACTCAACAGTCTGAAAGATCTTTCTCTCAGGTGAATACATAGACCTTTGGAGACAATGCAGACCAGTTGGTTGGCCAGGATAATGATTTAGATCTATGATCTCCTCAATGTGGGGTGTCCCTACACCTGGGTGGAAGCCATCCTTATGCTATACTTTCTTCTGTGTGAATCTTATTTGCTTTTTCCTTTAAATATTCCATAGAAGATTCACCCACAATCCCTGGAAACTTCCTCAGAAACTCTGGATCATTCTTGGGTACCAGGGCCACTCTGCTGCAGGGGTGGACCTCTGGGCTGGAGTCAGAAAAAAAAATTAGTTTGCTTCAGACTCTTACTAACTGGGTAACTCTGGGCAAGTTACTTAACTGCTGTTTGCCTTGGTTTCTTCAACTGTAAAATGGGATAATAAATAGCATCTATTTCACAGGGTTTCTGTGAGGATCAAATGAAATATATGCTGTGTCTGGCATATAGTATGTGCTTAATGCTAGATATTATCATTAATGGTAACAATAAATCATCTATCTGAATGTTCATGCTAAATGGCCAGTCTACTTCCTTTGGTCAGGTCTTTGATAATGCCATTTTTGATATTTCTCACACCCAAGTGATTGTTGATATATGGGACAACCTGTTTATGCCCACTGTGTGTCTTACCATCTTCCTTATTTTCAATATTCCAGTCCTTCTTCATCAGCCCTCATAGTCATCATCTGGGGAGGTGACTCCTGGGGAGAAGAAGTCAGACATCCCATCCAGGTGCCCAATAACTATCCCCCACAGGGCTAGGCAGGCCAGTCTAGCTGAAGCAGCAAAGAACCCAGAGGTAGAGATAAGAGGCAACATATGTCACAAGGCAGACTACTACTACCATCTTGATCACCATCTCCCCTGAGATCCTGATGGAGACAACCCATGACCCTGAACCCAAGAGCCCTAAGCCATCATCCTGGGGAACAACCTCTGTGGAGATGTAGCCCCTGGACCGTCTCCCACAGGGGCTGCAGCCACAGCTACTGAGGACCCAGAAGGGAAAGCTCTTGTCCCCAAAGCCCTGTTAAGTATTTGGACTTGATAACAGATTTAATCTGTAGAAGTAGCATTAAAGGGACCTATCCATCTTCTTGAACCCTACACCCTAAGGACCTTGGGACCTTTGTCTCAGACCTGAAGGTTCAACTTCCATCTGTGTTGTCTCCCCTTTTCCATTGTGAGTTCCTGGAGAGGGGGTATCATCTGACTTTTCTTTCTGTATGCCTCGTACTTCAGCAGAGCTTAGCAAATAGTAAGCACTTTGTAAATGCTTTCCTTATTCATTCAATATACTCCTTCATTTTATACACACACATACATATGTACAGATACACACATATATGTGTATATATATCTGGATGTATATATTTCTAGTTATACATGTATGTATGTAGCTATAGATCCAATTATGTTTTATCTCTGTCTGCTAGAGTATAAACTCCTTGAGGCTGGTGCCAAATATCTTCTCTCTCTTTTTATCTCCTCTAGTACCATCCCAAGATCTTCCCCATTTTGAGATTATTGAATTTAAGCTAAGATCTCTTCTCCTGCTATCTTTTCCAAAACACATTTGCAAATAAGGAAACTGAGGACATAATAGGAATGTCATTTTTCGACACCTTCAGGATGGTAGTGTTTGAACAGACATCTGAGCCTCACTCCTGCTGAATAAACATTTTAAGGAATTAAGGAAGGAAAGAAGAAAGAAAGGGAGAGAAGTATGAAAGGATTGATAGGAAGAAATAAGGGAGGAGGGAGGGAGGAAAGGGACAGTCCTCCAGGAGGCTTCTTTTCTCTGCATTTAGTCTCCTCCTTTGTAATTTTTTTTCCTTGGGGGGTTACATTTGTTCTTATATTGGGGGTTCCTCTCAGTCTTGGCTTCAATGCTTTAATTAAATTAGATTAGCTTCTCCTAAGCCCCTCTCCAATGAACACTGTTAATAATAAATGATAAGAAGAGCCTGGAAACATCTGATATTTTTACAGACCAGTGACCCATTAGATGAACCATCTAAGTCTTAGTTAATCTGTGCCTTGGTGAATCTATGATCTCTCTCTCTCTCTCTCTCTCTCTCTCTCTCTCTCTCTCTCTCTCTCTCTCTCTGTCTGTCTCTCTCTCTCAGACGGGGTACACTGTGCTTAGCAAATTGGATGATGCCTTTGTTGTTGGGGGAGGGGTCCCCCCTTCTCTAGCAGGACTCTGTTGGCAGAGTTGGCTAATTCTTTAGATCTTTGGGTTGGCTGAATCTAGTCTTAATTATTAAATACTCCTTTGTAATTAACACGAAGCCTGTGGGCTGGAAACCCCCTTCCTCATTAAGTCAAAGTAGGGTCCTCCCAGATGTTTCTTTCCCATCACTCTGTGCCTGGAAGGCTGAGGGCTGTAGATTTGGGTCCCTTTAGATGACAGAACTTGTAGAAACTTCCCTAAGTGAAGTTGACATCAAAAGAAAAACCTGCTCTGTTTTGACCACCCTGGAAGCTTTAACTAAAACACCGGGCAATGACTCCATTGGAAGACAAGAGTCCATTGAGCTTGAATTGAAAGAAATGGAATCATTCCCTGTCCCTGGTAGGAGACTGAGTTAAGAGGACATGTTACCTCTGTTTCTGCATCCACACTGAAGGCATTGTAGTGGGAGAGGGCAACAGGCAGATGTAGATGAATGGAAAGATCATTGGCCTGAGAGGCAGGAGAAATAGGCTTAGTTCTCCCTCCTCCAGTAGGCATGAACTCATGCACCCTTCTAGGTTCCTGCTGAAGATGGGCCAAAGAGCAGGCAGACAATGGAGGGTGAGTGTCAAAACTTGGGACCTGGAGGTCAGCAGGAGCTGAGTCTGACTATGAATGCTAAGGATGATTTCTTACCTCACTCATCAGCTGTAGTGGAAGGGACCAGATCAGGGATGAGGAGGGGGTGAGAGTGAACTGGACTTGGCATTAAAGGTCCTGGGTTCAAATCTCAGTCATGAGAATTTCTGCCTTGGTGACCTGGAGCTAGTCAATCCATAAATGCTTCTTTCCTTACCTCACTGAATCTCAGTTTCCTTTTCTGTAAAATAAAGGTCTTAAACTGGATTCCAAGGCCCCTTGTAGCATTCAAGATTCTGTTTCCTATAAATGAGGATGATCTAATAAGGTTATTGCTTGGGGTGATGGACTGATGGTTATAAATAATAGAAGGTAGGCTGAGCTAATTTGTTCAGACCTGTGATACTAATTAGCTGTGTGACTTTGGAAAAGCCACAACCCTTCTAGGGCTCATGTTCTCTATATATAAGAAGTTGGACTCAATGGCCTTAGAGATATTTTCCTAATAAATGTAGTAAATGTTCAAGACTCTATCTATGGATCATTGCTGCTGGGGTGTTATAAACAGGGCATTCTCAGTTACCCTGACATGGATTTCAAACTGCACATGTGCCAATAAATAAAGCCTTAGACTTGGGAATTGATAAGCCTGAACCCAAATCTTGCTTTTAGTACTTACTATTACTGGGCAAGTCAGCTTAATTTTCTGAACCTCAGTTTTCTTATCTCTAAAGTGGAGATAATGACACCTACTTCCCAGGTCATTCATTCATTAATTTCTAGCTCACTATATTTTATTCTGTATTTTGAGTTTATTGGCATGCCAGTCTCTAAGGTCATGAGTTTCCTTGCTAGCTTTCTTCTTAGATATTTTTCTCTCATAGTTCTTGGCTATCAGTTACCTGGGATTAAAGTAGAGAATTGAGTCAATGGGGTATTAGCATTCAAGGCTAGGACTTTGCCACTGGAAAATTCCAGAAAACAAGTCACTGGGGAGCAGAGCTACCAAAATTAGATCATCAGAGTCCTGGTGCTGAAAATATCAATCTGAGCAGCTATTAAGGGGATTCTTAGGTCCCCACTTCTTGAACCAGGATATGCTTTTCTACTGTACTATATGCCCAGAGATGAGAGGGCGACGCAGCAAAGCACTGTGGAGTGCTTAGGGCGTGTTGGAGCACAAAAGACAACACGGCCATCCAATGCAGCTGAGGAAGTCTCCAGGTGTAATGACCTTTCGTGCCACTGGACCCAGACTGTCTCTGTGCATGGACTCTTCCATTTAAATCTCTTTCACGCACAAAGACAATCGTCTTTCTCGATTATCGAGAGACTACTACCATATGCCCAGAGAATAAAATTGAGGGCTCAAATCTCTTTGAATTTCCACTCCCCCTAATGAAGGCACTTTCATGGCAGCAGGTTCTGCCTTTTATCCATCTCTCCTTTCAATGAAATGCTCCCATGGCTACTACATTGACCAAGGACAATGAACTCTTAAGGGTGATGAGGAAGTTTCTTTAACTATTGGAAAGTAAAACATTAACTAAAGAGACTTGTCAAGGAATGGGCACGATATTACAAAGGAAGATGGGAATTGGCATGAGAAGACCTGAGATCAAGTCTTACATTTTTCTAGTTATTCCCTGAGTGATTTTGGGAAAATATCTACTATTTCTGGGCCATAGATCCTCTTCTATATAGTGAGGAGACAGTATAGTATAATTGAGTGCTAGATTTTTCTTTGTTTAGAAAAGATCTGGGTTTGAATCTTGACTGAGACCCTAGCCATGTGGCCCTGAACTAATCACTTATTGCCTCTGGGTCTTTGTTTCCTTGATTGGAAAGTTACATTCAATAAATTTTGAAATCCTTTCCATCTCTAAAACCATGATGTCTGACAATATTATTAAATGAGACTTGTCATTTCTTTATTCACACAATTTCTTATCTGGTAGGGATAATAAACTTGCTCTGCAATAAAGTCTTAGGAATATGCCTGGGGGCCTCAGATAGTATGTGTCAGAGCCAGGACTTGAGTCCAGGTCTTAATGATGTTGAGGTCAGTTCTCTATCCCCCAAGGGATCCTGGGTATAATACTGTTATAATAATTATTAGTATTATGATATAGCCTTGTTATATTCTGATATTATTACTATTATTATCTCCATTTTACAAAGGAGAAAATGGAATCTTGGAGGGGAGAAATGGTCACAAAGGTTCATAACTTGGACTTCTACCTTTTCTATCTGTTTTACTTTACTTTTTCCAGCAGCACCACCCTTGTACTCTGTGATACAGTGACACTGGCCTCTTTGATGTGTCTTACATGAAACATACCATTCCCCAACTCTGCCACTCATGCCTAAAATGTCCTTTTCCATTTCTACTGCATAGCTTCCTTCAAATTCCAGCTAAAATCCTACCTTCTATAAGAAACCTTTCCTGATCTCCCGTTGTATTAGTGTCTTCCTTTTGTTGATCTTATTCTTTAGACATGTCTGACTTTTTAAACTCCATTTGGAGTTTTCTTGACAAAAATACAGGAGGGGTTCACCATTTCTTTTTCTAGTTCATTTGGCAGGTTAGGAAACTGAGGCAAATAGGGTGAAGTGACTTGCCCAGGATCACACAGCTAAGATATTGGAGCAGTTCACTATTTCCTTCTCCAGATCATTTGATAGATGAATATCTCTAATTTCAGCCTCCTATTTCCAAACCTTTGTTGATTATCTCCATTGATCCTATCTGTATCCTGTTGGTACAAAGCAGTTTTCATGTTCACTTCCCTCCCTCCCATCAGACTGGGAGCTTCTTGAGAATGAAGACTGTCTTTTTCCCTTCTTAGACTTAGGCCCTTGCCAGGGCTTAGCCTGCCACACAGCAAGTGCTTTCTATATTGACCAACTAAGTGACTTGTCATAGCTATCAAGTGGTAGAATCAGGATTTGAAAGCAGATCCTCAATTTCAAAATCAGCCCTCTTTCCACTGTTCCAAACTTGTTAAACTTCAAATGCTAGCTATTATTAAGGAAAGGGTATGGGGACAAACCTGTGATTTTATTGATTCAGAGAACTTCCAGAAAAGAAATACTCTTTATGAGAGCAGGTTGGCACCTTTTGGGCAACTTCTGGCAGAGATTTGCCTTGAGTCCTGAGGAATCAGGTGATTAACCTTAGGTCATAGAGTTGGTAGGTGGCAGAACTTGAACTCAAGTCTTACTGTTTTCAATTCTAGCTTTTTATCCCCTTTCTCTTGGCTTCTTGTTGTTGCAGAGTCATTCAGTCATATCCAACCCTTCCTGATCCATTGGACCAGAACCCACCAATGTTGACAATGGGGTCTTCCTGACAAAGATGCTGAAGTGGTTTGCCACCCCCTTCTCCAGTAGATTAAAGCAAACAAAGTCTAAATGACTTTCCCATGGTCACATAGCTATTAAATATCCAAGGCTGAGATTCGAATTCAGGTCTTGTGAGACCAGCCCCATCTCTATCTCCACTGGCCTACTTAGCTACCTCATGGCTACCTTTCAGTTATTATAACAATTAAAATTAATTAATATTTTATAAAATACAATTATAAGACAAATATAATGAATAATTATAGAAGATGTAACAATAGTAGTATTTTTATTCCTCTAGCAACAAGCACAGAACATTAATTATAATGGGTGTTGATAAATATTCTGTTGAATGACTGAATATGAATCAATAAATGGTCGTTTTACAGCAGTAACCAACCCCACCCTCCTCTACCAAAAAAGAAAACCCCCCAAAGAACCAAAAAATAAAGTCTCCCTGGGAGGAAGCCTTTGAGACGATGCTCAGGAAACCCTTGCGATGCACCGAGCCTTTCAAAGTTTCATTACTCCGATGTTTCGAGCTTTTTTTCATTGCCTCTTAAAAATATAAATCAAATAGGTGTAAATTAATAAGTGAAACCCAGGGTAATATGTGTGTGCCTATGGCTACAAACAGGCAAGGTAATTACAGCCAAGCATGTCGCGTTGTTTGACAAACAGAACCAACAAAATAATAAAAAGGACACGTACAAGCATCATTAAATATGAATTACGGAGTGCAGCTCAAGAAGAGTTTGGCTTTGACATTTGTGAGATAACAACCTTAAAATATATCTACGTTCGGCTAGAGACCTTTGAAAGGTCTCTTCCAGGCTAAGTTATGGCCTCTGTTAACAACTTGGGCGAGGGTCCAAGTCTGTACAGGACACAGTAGGGTACAGCCTTAGCCATCCAGGTTTGGCACAATTACATACGTCAGCTCGATTAGAGGATCCAGCCTGGGGCAGGGGAGAGAGAGCTGCTCAGGGACCCAGGAGACCTTGGCCATATCTCTCAGCCTTTCCGAGACTTCATTTTCTCACCTGCAAATTAAGAGTATTTGAGGAGATCATGGGGCAATGCAATGGCTGCCCTTTGCCTATTTTTATCTGGCCAGTGAGGTATGAATGATTTTTATTTTTAAATAATGTTGTATTATATTAAATATATATAAGAAATTTATAACTAATTAGTATACATTGTATTAATATAGCAAATATTTCTAATAGTTTATATATCATATAATATATAATTATAATTAATAATATATGGAGTTGTGCATTATATTACATATATTATTATTATTTTAAGTAATCTCCAAACAAGAGGCCACTAGATTTGGCCAGTTGTTTGAAGACCCCTGGACTAGGATGATAGCTAAGGTCTCTTCGAAGTCTCACATTCTATGCTTTAAATTGTGGCATTTGTGGTTACAAGGGCCCTCCCCAATGCTAACATTCTATGTTCTAAGCTCTCTTCAAGTGCTGACTTTCAGGCAATCCATCAACTGATAAACATTTATTAAGTGCCTACTTTTTACCAATGACTGTGTAAAGCTCTGGAGAGAAAAGTGAATGAATGAAACAATATCTATTCACAAGGAACACAATTTAAATGAGGGATATAGATATACATCTGTGTAATATGAATATATATCTATATATAATTCCATAGTTTAAACACTTATTAAGCACCTACTATATAACCAATGACTGTGTAAAGCTCTGGAGATAAAAGTGAATGAATGAAACAATATCTATTCACAAGGAACACAATTTAAATGAGGGATATAGATATATATCTGTGTAATATGAATATATATTTATATATAATTCCATAGTTTAAACACTTATTAAGCACCTACTATATAACCAATGACTGTGTAAAGCTCTGGAGATAAAAGTGAATGAATGAAACAATATCTTTTCACAAGGAACCCAAATTTAAATGAGGGATATAGATATACATATGTGTAATATATATATATATATATACACACACACATATGTATAATTCCATAGTTTAAACACTTATTAAGCACCTACTATATAACCAATGACTGTGTAAAGCTCTGGGGATAAAAGGGAATGAAATAATCAATATCAATTCACAAGGAATCCAAATTTAAATGATGAATATATATATATATATACACACACACACATATATATGCATACATATATTTAATTCTGTAGTTTAAACACTTATTAAGCACCTACTATATACCAATGACTGTGTAGAGCTCTGGTAATAAAAGTGAATGAATGAAACAATATCAAATCACAAGGAACTCATATTTAAATGAGGGCTATATATATATATTTCAGTAGTTTAAACACTTATTAAGAGCCTCCTATATCCAAGGAATTGCGCTAAGGGCTATATCTATAAGCATATGCAGAATAAACTCATATATTTATATGTAGTAGCTAATAATAACAATAACTACCCTTTATATGGCACTTTAAGACTGGCAAAGCTCTTTACAAATATCACATCTTATCATCACAACAATCCGAGGAAATGGATGCTATTATTAGCTAAGGAAACTGAGGCCGACCCAGATTAAGTGGCTTGCCCAGCATCACCCAGCTAGGATGTATTCAAGACTGGATTTGAACTCAGATTTTCCCAGGCCCAGCCCTTTGTGCACAGTGGTGCCTCCTAGATGCCTATAGAGTTCCATGATATGAGGTAGAAGGGAGGGCACTTTGGGGGATCAGGAAAGTTTCCATGTAGTAGGAGCTGAGGCTTCGAAGGGAGAGATGCTGCGAGCTATGAGATGTGAAGAGGGAGGATATTCTATATTTTAATGTTCCTGTGAAATGTAACATTTTAGGTCTGAACATTTTCTATTCCAAGCCGCCTTCTAAAATGTTGCATTCTCTTGCAACTTTGGAAAACTTATGTGTAAATTTGTTACTGGAATAAATTAAAGATACAATTTATTAAAAAAAGAAATAGTGTCTGAAGAATGACTCCAGAGAAAGAATGGATATAATGGAAACACAGCAAGACATAGTTTTATATATACGTGTATCTTTTTGTTAAATAATGCTTTATCTAGTATGCGGAGGTAAGGGATGGTGGGAGAAACCTAGAAATTTTAAATGTAACAAATAAACACTTTATTCTAAAAAAATAAAATGTAGCATTCTATTTTGGAAAATTCCTTCTAGCTCTGAAAATTCCATGATTCTATAGTCTCTCCTTTTTACCCTACTAATTCTATGAATTTCCGTAACAATCAATCATTCAGTCAATCGACAAACATTTATTAACCATCTACTATGTGCTAGAAATATCCAGAAAATTTGCGAAACAATTTCTGTGCTTAAAGAGCTCACATTTCATTGGGGATAAGAAATATGTCCACAGATAAGAATGTACAAAGGATATCCAAAGAAAAATATAAGATCAGGAGTGGGAAGGCATTAGTGTGGGCTGGAGGTGGGTGGAGATGAAGAGAAATTTCTCGTAGGAGGTGACATTTAATCAGGACTTCTAAGAAAGGTAGAAATTCTAAGCTATAAAAATGAAGAGAGGGCACACAAATGAAAACACAGCACTCAGCCTGGACAAAGACCCATTGATGGGAGAGGATGCTATCTGCCTCTATATGATTATTGATTCTTTTAAAAATTCATTTTAATTTGAATTCAAAAATCTCTCCCTCCCTCTTCTACTCTCCAATCTGTTGAGAAGGCCATAAATATGAATGAACTCATGCAAAATGTATTTAATATTAGCCAGGTTAAAAATACATTATGTGTATGTATGTATGCTTCATCTGGCATTCAGACACCACATAGTATCTTTCTGCAGGGGGAGAGAATTTTTCATCCTAAATCCTTCAGAATTGTTTTGGATCATCGTATTGATCCAAACAGCTAAGCCTTTCACTTTTGCTCATCATACAATATTGCTGTTACTGTGTACACTGCTCTCCTGGTTCTGCTCATTTCACTTTATGTCACTTTATATGTCTTTGCAGGTTTCTCTAAAGCCATCCCTTTCGTCATTTCTTACAGCAAAATAGTATTCTATCACAGTGATTATTGTTTCTTGATTGACACAAGATGCCATAATACCATACAAATGCTAAAATACCCAAACTCTTTGATTTTATATTGCCTGGCCATACTCTAATGGTACATATGTACTGACTCCTACAGGCTCTAAAAGAATTGTTTTTAAATCAAAATTTAATTTAAATAAAGATAATCATTTTAAAAATTAATTTTAATGAACTTTGCTCTTTACATCTCTAAAATTTCCTTCTCTATCATTCTGAGTCATCTCTAATTAAAAAAAAAGGAATTTTTATGGAAGAGTCAAATAATTAGAGAAAAATAATTAGTAACATTGTTTAAAAATATGGAAAAAATGGCAATATAAGCATACTACATGCCACAGACTCCCCAGGTCTGCAAAGGAATGAGGTGGTGTTATCATCTTTTCCCTATCTTCTCTTTGGGATAAAAATTTATACTCTACAATTTTGAAATAATTGGTTCTTTGGTTGTTGTATTAAAAAAAAAATTAAACCCTCACCTTCCATCTTAGAATCAATACTTTCTCTTGGTTCCAAGGCAGAAAAGTGGTAAGGGCTAGGCAATGGGGGTTAAGTGACTTGCCCAGGGTCACACAACTAGGAAGTCTCTGAGGCCAGATTTGAACCTAGGACCTCCCATCTCTAGGTCTGACTCTCAATCCACTGAGCCATCCAGCTGCCCCATGTTGTATTTTCAATATGTATTATTGCAGTCATTTTATGGGTATGTGTGTGTGTGTGTGTGTGTGTGTGTGTGTGTGTGTGTATGTTTTTTCCCAGCTCCACCGACATAATTTTTTTTATCAATTCATATTAGTCTCTCCATGTTTCTTTGAATTCACATATGGTACAATAATATTTCCTTACATCCTAACTAACATACACAATTAATTTAGACATTCTCCAGATGATGGATATTTTATTATTTTCTTTGTATCCATAGTTTTTTTTTTTTGGTTAATGCATGAAAGTGATGCTTTAAATATTTTGAAGTAGATGGAGACTTTATTCTTGTCATTGACCTAACTTGAAATGGAAACTCTGAGTAAAAGGACATTTTATCTCTTTTATATGCAAAATTCCAAATTCCTTTTCAGTACAATTGTGCTAATCTGCAGGTCCACCAACAAAGTATTGGTGTTTCTGTTTCCCTCAACCCCTCCAACACTTATTCTTCCTATCTTCTGTCCAGAGGCCTTATAGTTAACCTTCTTCCCTCTCTGTTATAGTACTTTTTTGGTTTGTTTTTTAAAATGAATCCTGTCACTATGTTATTGGTGTCCAATTAAATCATGAGCTCATAGATAATGGAACTGGAAGAGAACTTAGAAACTGTCTTATTCAAATTCTTCATTTAATAGATATAGAAACTGAGGCCCAGAGGGCATCAAGTGAATAGTAGCAACTAGCAGAGCGTGGATGGTATTCCTAATAAATATTCAGTCAGTTTAAATTCCTGAGGATGTAACCCATTCAATTTCTCCAGTGACCCATGTGGGGTGTGGGGTGTGGGGTGGTGTGTGTGTGTGTGTGTGTGTGTGAGAAAGAGAGGGAGAGAGAGAGAGAGAGAGAGAGAGAGAGAGAGAGAGAGAGAGAGAGAGAGAGAGAAGAGAGAGAGAGAGAGAGAGAGAGAGAGAGAGAGAGAGAGAGGGAGAGAGAGAGAGAGATGCTCCTTGAGCTTTTCTCAGTGTCTCAGGAATGTCTCAGGAAGAGGAGTTGTTTGGAGCTAGGTTACTGAAGGGCCTCTCCAGTGTTGCCCTCTCCACTCCTCTCTTCTCTGGCAGTTGATTCTTGTGCTCTGAGCACAGTTTGTGCCATGTGTCAATTGTGATTTCAGGAGCAGATGGATTATGCTCTGAGCCCCATCCAGGACAATTGTCTCCTGCCCCTTGTGCCTGAGAGTCATGGAGGACAGCTTCAGGAAATAAGTGAAGCATGAATAGCTTTGTCAAATCTGGGCAATGGGAAGTTCAGGGTCCGGCAACCAAGGAGAGGAATTATGTCTCAGACTCTCCCAAGAGTTCTCTGTGCCACCCTTGGCAAGAGAGTCATTGTCATTATTCTAAGTGACTTCAGAGAAACTCAGTTATGTCCTCTCCCCCATTTTAAGGATGAAGAAACCCACACCACATCTTCAGGTCCCATTTTGGCCCCTGACTCTTTCTTTTCTCACAGCATTAAGTTCTTTTCCCAGATTCTGCTGCCTTCGTTTCACATATCATAGAGTTGGCAGTAAAGAAACTGGGGGGCATTACCTGGCTTACTGGCTGTCAGCCAGCCAGCAAGCAAGCATTTATTGAGTTCTTACTATGTGTCAGATGCTGTGCTAATGGTTACAGTAAAGGGTTAACAAAATAGTTTCTGCCCTGAAGGAGCTCCCATTTTAATGGGGGGGGGGGAGTGAAAAGGAAAGAGAGAGGAAGAAAAGAGAGAGAGAGAGACAGAGAGAGAGAAGGAAAGGGAGAAGATAGATATTTGATGGGTGATAAATGATGAATAGATGAGAAAGACAGAGAAGAGAGAGGAAGGACAAGGAGAGAGAAAAATAGAGAGGGAGAGGAAAATATTTGATGAGTGATAGATGATAGAAAAGACAGAAGGAGAGAGGAGGGGTGATGGATAGGTGATAGGTGGTAAATGAGGGGAGAGAGGGGAAGAGAGAGAGAGAGAGAGAGAGAGAGAGAGAGAGAGAGAGAGAGAGAGAGAGAGAGAGAGAGAGAGAGAGAGAGAGAGAGAGAGAGAGAGAGAGAGAGGAAGAGATAGAGAGGGGGGGAGAGAGAGACTGAGAAAGAGGGAGGGATGATAGATATTTGATGAATAAGTGTTATTATAAATAGGAAGGAGGAGGAGAGAGGAAGAGACAGAGACATAGAGAGAAGTAGAGACAGAGAGATCTAGGTTCAGAGAAACCAGCAGAGAGACAGAGGGAGGGAGGGGGAGACAGATGATAGATATTTGATAGATAGGTGATGTGATAAATGGGGTGGGGAAAGACAGGGACAGAGACAAAGAGAGAGATGGAAAGAGGAGTGGATGATAGATATTTGATAGGTGATAGATGATAAATAGATATAATAGAGGAGGGAAATAGAGAAGAGAAAAGAGAGACAAAGTAAGCAGGGAGAGGGAGAGAGATGATGGAGAAATAAATAGATAGAGAAAGAGAAATGGAGATAGATAGATAGATAGATAGATAGATAGATAGATAGATAGATGTAGTAGAAATTGAATACAGGAAACTCTACTGAGAGTCTTGAGGAAAACCAGGGATCTTGAGGAGTGGAGATGAGGAGGGAGGATTTTTCTAGACATAAGGGATATCTAGTACAAAGACCCTGAGACTGGAGATAGAATGTTGGGTGAAAAGAATGATTAAAGCAGACCCCTTCCTCTCTCAGAGCCCAAGCTGCCACGGCACAAAACACCTAAGACCAGGAATCAATAGGACCTTGGTTCATCTTATCCTGCTTTGGATATTTATTAGCTATATGATGTTTGGTGAGGCAATACCTCTCTCAGCATTTTCATCTGCAAAATGGGCTAACTCTAGACAAGATGCTTGCTCACTCTGCTGACTATAAAATAGGTATAATATCCTTTGCAAGACCCAATTTCTCTCTGCCTCAGTTTCCTCTTTTGCAAACTGTAGATAGTCATTTGCATCTCCCTCACTGGTTGAGTATGGAGATGAAATGAAATAATGAATGTAAAACATTTTGCAAGCCATGAAGTAGGCTGTGCCAGTGCAGGCTAGCCTTATTCTTCTTACTCCATAAATGTGGCTGCTAATGCTTCCACTCCTTTCCTCAAAGGGGCCTTGTATGGAAAGCACTTTGTAAACCTTCAAGCAATGTGAATTATTATTATCATTAGTGGAGGACGCCCTGGCCGCTGGGATTTGAGCAGGGGGTCCTGTGACCAAGGAGCTCAGGCCTGTAAATGAACCCACAAATATAAATACCCAGCTTTATTCTTTTCTTCCCAAATTCGCCTCTTAATGTTATAGCCTTTGGAAAATAAGGACATTTGTTACAGACACAAATGGCCCTGGATCGTAGGCGGAAAGGCCTTTGCCATAATTTAAGAATAAATAAAATATGAATTGCTCTGGATGCCCAAATTTCCATTCATTTGAAAGGGGGAGGTCATTTTGTGCTAGGAAAAACCAAACCAAACAACTGAGGTCCGAAGGCGACCCAGCTGGAATTTCTCTGCCCCTTTTACAGGGAATCTGTTATTCCCCAAGACTGTTGGTTAGACAAGCAGAGGAGGAGGAGGCGGCTTTCCTGTTGCTCATCATCTCCATTGCCATCTATGGTACAGACTGGAGTTTCCCAGAAAACTTTGGAAAAAGGCCAAAGGAGAATTCACTCTGGGTTCAGAACTCCGAGGTGATTATGGAAACAATTAACACCTTTTTATTTCAGAAGAGGGATTAATAAGGATGGAATAGCAGCTGAAGGTCAAAAGAAATGTGTACTAACATGTTCTCCGATAAACACTGCTGTAAATATTTGGGGGGGCGTGCTGCCTTCTCTCAGAGAAAACAAGGCAGAACAAGACCTTGCTGAGGTCTGGAGCAGCACAGCCTCGAGTCAATTAACAGAAGCCAGCTTGAGGCCTGGCTGTTGTGGCCAGATGAAGCTGTCTCCCGAAGACGTGGCTGCTAAACCCCACCATTTGGGCTGAGAATGTGGAATGACTGGGATTGGGAAAATGGTGGGGCTTGTCCAGGGTGTGGGTCAGGAGAAAGACAAGGAAATAGCCCAGCATTCCCTGCCACTGAGCTACCCAGTGGCCCCTCCATTTTTTAAAACCCTTACCTTCTGTCTTGGAGTCAATACTGTGTATTGGCTCCAAGGCAGAAGAGTGGTAAGGGCTAGGCAATGGGGGTCAAGTGACTTGCGCAGGGTCACACAGCTGGGAAGTGTCTGAGGCCACATTTGAACCTAGGACCTCCCATTTCTAGGTCTAGCAGATGGCTTGGTTCTAGCCACCCAACATTTATTAGATGTTTATGATGTGCCAGGCTTTGGGGTTACCAAGATAAGAGTGGACTGGGCCCTGTCTTTGGGGAGTCTACACACACACACACACACACACACACATATACCCTTGGAAAGAAGGGCTATAGAACAGGGAAGGTCAGAGCTAAGAGAAAACTTTAGTACAGGGAATGTCCATGCTGGGAAGGAGCTTAGAACAGAGGATGTCAGAGGTGGCCGGGGATGTGTAATAGGGAAATTAGATTGAGAAGTGAAACTGATTCCCAGAGATGGGAATGTACCTGCCCAAAGTCACATAGGGAGTTAGAGATAATACCAAGATTTGAACCCTGTTCTTCTGCCTCCAAATATACCATTTTCTGTACCAAGACATCTTGAAAGAAACTAAATTCATCTAGGATTGCACAGTTCCTTGAAAAGCATCCTGGTGTATTAGATTGAGAGTAGCCCTGGGAACCAGGAAGTCTGAGGTTCGAATTCTCCCTCCAAAATATGCAAGCTGTGTGATCCTGGGCGAGTCACCACCTCTCAAAGCTCTAGAAAGCTCTGTTAGACTGTAGACATTGCAAAGAAAGTTCCAACATGGGGTTCTCTCTCCGCCATGACCCTGACACAGCAGTCCAGGCCCTCACAGTTAATTAGCAGCAGACCCAGGTTCCCTGACTCCCCAGTCTCCTCCTTCACACTCTACTTATTTCCTTTCATCAGTTTTCCACAGCCTGAGCACGTGGAGGGGAAAGCTTCCATCAGTGCTAGATCTTAGCCAAAAGGCCAAGATGTCTTGAAGACTCAATGAAGCATTTTTAAAGTAGCTACTCCATCTCCAGGCACAATGGTGTACAAAGACAAACATCCACTCCTGCCCTCAGACATCTCAAAGGGAAAAGGATTATGAGGTTCAGAGAAGTAAACACTTTGGCCCAAGTCGCACAGCAAGCTAGGTCGTCCTTGGTTCTTTACTATGGACATCCTTCGGAGCTTACTTACTTACTTCCACCTCCCATTCCCCCAGATGGTGTGCAGGGCAGTCAGTAACCCTGAGCTTTGAATCCTGCCTTGGACCCTTAGGGAGAGACCCCCGAAGACCTACTCAGCCTCTTTCGTCATAATTTTCCCCATTTTTAGACAGTTGGCCTCAATGACCTCTCAAGTTCCTTCCATTCACAATCCATGATCCTTTGCATCATCAGCCCTTTCTGGGGTTGCCCAAGTCTTCTCCCCACATTCTCTGGCACTCCAGTTTCCAACCCTGGGGCCTGTGGGAGGACCCTCAGGTCCACTGTGAACCCCTGGCCCTCAATTACTGGCCAGCAGGGATCAGAGAATGATTAATTGCCTCTAGCAGGTATTTGCATAGCCTGAACCTAACTGTATAACCCTTCTGCTGACTAAACACCTGTTGGAGGCCATTTGCCAGAAATCTGGGCAGGTGTGAGGGAAGATAGGAAGAGAGGTGCTGATCCTGCAGCCCGGGATGAACAAGTAAAGGCCCAGTAGGGCACAGACCTGACAGCCACCAAGCTCCTCATTCCATTGGGTGTAATGATTATGCTTTCTTTTGTCATTGAACTCATCCTATCTCAGCTTTGTGAGGTGGAAGAAGACCTGCCTGGGCTGGGCTGGGCTGGGCCATTGGAAGAATGCTATGCTATGGAGGGGACAGAATGACTGGGAAGGAGCCAGTGAAATCTGGGTTCTAATCCTGCTCCAGACTGAAATGCTTCCCTTGATACTGATGTGTCCTGGGTGCAAAAGCTCATCTTGGACAGATCACTTTCCCTCTCTAGAGGTCAATTTTTCATGTGTCAAATGAGGGAGGGTGTACCAGAGGTGTAACTGCTAATTCTGATGTCTGCAAAGTGCCTCAAAAGCAGGGATGAGGGACAGCTGTGTGCTCAGTGGATTGAGAGCCAGGCCTAGAGATGGGAGGTCCTAGGTTCAAGTCAGACCTCCTATACGTCCCAGCTGCGTGACCCTGGGCAAGTCACTTGAACCCCATTGCCTAGCCCTTACCACTCTTTTGCCTTGGAGCCAATACACAGTATTGATTCTAAGATGGAAGGTAAGAGTTTAAAAAAAAGCAGGGATGGGTTTGAGAACTAGGGTACAAGATCTCATGATAAGATGAAGAAAGACCCAGTGGCACCAGCCTTAATAGGAACCCCCCCTAAAAAAAAAAAAAACTTCAGACATCTAGAGGTTGTTTATGATTTTTCTCATGAGGAGAGGGGATAAGGGGATGCTGGGTTGGGGAGGACCCCACTAGAAATGTTCCTGGTAGAGGGGTGTGGGATGGTGTTGAGCAGAGAAGTCCAATATAGAGTCCAGAACACTCTGGAGTGAGGCCAGAATCAGATGAAAATGTAACTGACAAAAATTTACGAGATGAATAAAATGAGGTAAAATATAGGCAATATTAATAATACAACATATATTATCAATATATAATACATCATATATTTTATTATATACTATGTAATCAATAATATATTATGTGATAATATAATAAAATAACATTTTCAAGCTGTCAGTATGTGCCCGAGAAGGATGTTTACCCCTGGATTAGTGGCCCTGTTTCTATTAAGAGTAAATAAAAGCATCCCATTTTGCTTTAGAAAATATTATGGTGGTTTTTTTTTTGTTTTTCTATCACATGATAATTATTATTATTGTTGTTAATGATCTACCATGACAACAGTACATAAAGATAATGACAGGAACAATAGTGGATCAGATATGGAAATGATCATTGACAAAGCTCTTTAAGATTTGCAGAGATCTTTGCAGAGAAAATCTCATCTGAGGCTCTCAACAGCCCTTCTGAGTGTGTCCCTCTGAGAGAATCTTGTTTAACAAAATTAAAGAGGAAAGAAAAAGGGAAGCAAAACCATCATTTCCAAAAAGCCAAATGCTATGGATGCCGGTGGACCTCGCCTCCACAAAGCAGTCCCGGTGGTGCCTTCCCATCTCTCCTCTTACAGGCCAAGCCTGGCCATTCTCATTTCCCAGCATTCAGATCTGGCGCTTTTGTTATTGTTATTGGTGCCACTCATCTCTTTATAATCCTGATATCTATTATCTTCCTAGTTTCATTTATTTCACTGTTATTAATGTATTTACTTGATTATTTCTTTGACTTTTTGCCTAACTCTCCCCATCCACTATATTCCTCATCCCCATCATCTCTTAGAGTTCACTTATTTTCCATCACATTCACAGACCACAATTTGCTTAGCTGTTCCCCAGTCCATGGGCATCTACTTTGTTTTGAATTCTTTGCCACTACAAAAGTGCTATTATCAATGTCTCAAAGCACATGGGGCTTTCTTCTTATCATCAACCTCCTCGGGGTACAGGCAGTCTCCTATTTTAGCTAATTATTCTTGCTAACTTGCTGCTAAGCTTAGCTCTCTCTCTCTCTCTCTCTCTCTCTCTCTCTCTCTCTCTCTCTCTCTCTCTCTCTCTCTCTCTCTCTCTCTCTCTCTCTCTCCCCTCCCTCCGTCCCTCCCTCTCTCCCTCTCTCTCTCTCTCTCTCTCTCTCTCTCTCTCTCTCTCTCTCTCTCTCTCTCTCTCTCTCTCTCTCTCTCTCTCCCTCCCTCCCTCCCTCCCTCCCCCTCCCTCCCTCCTCTCCCTCCCTCTCTCTCTCTCTCTCTCTCTCTCTCTCTCTCTCTCTCTCTCTCTCTCTCTCTCTCCCTATCCCCCCCCCCCTCTCTCCCCTAGAAGAAGTTATGGCTCTGGATGGGACTAGATGATTTCTGAGGTCCCTTCTAAGTCCCCAAGTCTCTTTTTCCTTTGTTCCACCATTTGATGCTATGTTTAAGGCTGCTTCCAGCTCTAACATTCTATTAGTCCCTTGCAGAAATGCTGAGGGATCAAAATCAAGGGGGTTGGGGTTGGGGGTGGCGTGAAGGCTGGGCAAGGGGGTGCGAGCAGATTCCAGTTCCTATCTTATTGTCAGCAGCAGTGTTGCAAGCCACTCTGGGACAGCCTGCCTGCTGTGATCTGGGCTAGCAGAGATAAGAGAGGACTGAGTTGGCTGACTCGCCCTGTGTGTGTGTCAGGCTCAGATGAAAAGCTTGTGTCTGGGCTAGGGGGCAAAGCTTTCCCATTCAGGCCAGCCTGGCTGGTCCCAAGGATAACTGGGGAGGGCCAGGAGACTTTTTCCTCTAGTCTCTCCTGTCTAGTCTTTGTGGCTTCCTATCTCTGCTGGGCCTGGGACGCTGTTGATAAGGAAGCAGAGGGGAGATGCTCTCTTGGCCAGCTATCCTTAGACTTGACCCCTGGTGTCAGCTAGTTTTCCAGTTAAGGATCCTGAAGCTTTGTTGATTAAAAAGTGTTAGAGTCACCAGCCAAGGGTTCTGCCCTAGGGCAGGACAGACCCAACCCTCGTTGAACTGGGAGGGAGGTCAGATTTTTTTTCTAGGCTCTAAGTGCCCTTTCAGATGACTAGTGTCCTTCCCTGCCACTTGGTGAGCATCTCAGAAACTCCCTCTTTCTGAATCATTAAAGGACAAAAGCATTTCCCTTTGGAGGAGGGTGGTGGTTAGGCAGGAAGGGGGTGACAAGGGTTATGGGCTAAAAGATGACAGACACCAGGAGATAAATTGCTCAACATAAACAACTGAATAGCCATGGAGTAAATGGGGAGAATGAATGACCAAAAAAATTATTATTTATTTATTTTTTGACCAGAGCTAGAATTTAATTGGAAGAAAACTTCCAGTGTGGAGATAATCCTTAACGATGTGGTTCAGCAAAGTGTAGTCTAAAATGAGGTCGTTACTTCCTCACTGTCACAACCAATGGGATTTGAACCTATGTCTTCTTGACTGGGAGGACAGGTGCCGATCCATTATGATTCACTGTCTCCATTTGCCAACACTTAACAAAGGTTATCTCATTTGATCCTTGAAGCATCCTCGCGAGCCAGGTAACGTCTTTACTGATACTCCATCTTACAGATGAGGGAACAGACAAAGAGAGATGAACTAATTTACCCAAGGTCACCTAGCTTAGGAGATATATTTGAGGACTAGGGGCCATTCTCCTTTCTTGTCCACAGGTATCTCATTTGTCTAAATAAACAAACCAAGGGCCTACAATGGATACAATATGGTGCTCAGCATGGAGAGTATTTGGAATGAGATACATGGCGGTCAGTCCAGGCTAGGAATATGACTCCTCTACAAGTAACCATTCTACAAAATGAAAGAAAAGGTTTGAGAGGAACAAAAGATCATATGAGATTGAATATAAGAAAAGTAATGGTCGCACTCTTGAGAGAACCAAGAAGGTTTAATGGAAGAGCTAGTATTGGAGCAAAAGGATGGATCTCCACAAAGATAATGAACCCATTATACCTATACTGTTGAACCTTCTTGCTGTTCTTTAGACTGTAAGCTCGTTGGAGGGCAGAAGCTATCTTTTGCCTTCTTTTGAACCTTTATCAGTCAGCACCATTCTAGGCACTTAATCCATGCTTGTTGACTGATCATTGTTCACACTATTTCCTATCAATCTTAGATATTCAAATATTTCAGTTGTGTCTGATTCTTTCTGACCCCATTTGAGGTTTTCTTGGTAAAGGTTCTGGGATGGTTTGCCATTTGTAGATGTAAGTGTGGAGCTCTAAAGAGAGAGAAAGACTGGAGATAAAGATTTGGAAGTCATTTGCATGGAAGGAGGCATACAAAATGAATGAGATGGCCCAGAGAGAGAATACTGAGAGGGAGGAACAAGGTCAATGATAGACCATTGGCAACCACCCTTTATTATAAGATCAGGAAGAGCTAAAGAAGCCAACAAGGCAGATGGGAAAGAGGCTACAGATAAAATCGATCTTGTGTGGATTGTGAGTTTGTTCTATATTCCCTTTAGAAGATGAGAGAGGAACATTCAAACTGGAAACTTCCTGTGGCATTTGAATACAGGCCTTTTGACTTTAAGACTAACACTCCTTTTTACTATTCAGACTGCCTCTTTTAAGAAAAAAAAACAAAAAAGGGGCACTTTGCAAACTGCCAAACATCATACCAAAAAATGGGCAATGCTATTATTACTTTTGATTATCAAGGATTGAAGAAGAGGATGGTGATGACAATGATAATGAAGTTAGAGTAGAGCAAACTTTGAACAATTATTCCCATCCCAAAGTTGAATGGACTGCCATAGAAGTTATAGGTTCCCCATATCTTGAGCAGAAGAGCCTATCTTGCAGATCCTTATTCAGGTATTGGCTGGGTTAGATGACCTTTGAGGCCCTGTGATTCTGGGAAGCTATAGTGACCTCAGGGTGGATCATGTCTATCACCATGTACCTGCAGTGGTTTTAAGAAGAGAAATAAGCCATTTTCCAATACCTTGAGAATATAGGAGCTGTTCCTCTAGAGCCTTGGAAACTTTAGCCAAGATCAGTGGACTCTCCTGGAACCAGATCTTGATACTTGGAGTCTCTCTTTTAAATTCCCATGATCTATTCATGGCTAAATCCACACACATTTGGTAGCAGGGTAGACCTTGGCCCTTTTTAGATGGAAGTTTTGGGGATGACCTCATGAATTCTGACTTGATTATGGGGGGATGGACCTCACTTACATAGAAACTCTTCCTATCTAAGTTGGTGTGTTGTTCCTACAAAGCCATCACATATCAGCATTGGAAGGGACCTCGGAGATCATTGAATAGCTAAGTGGCTCAGTGAATAGTGTCAGAGCTAGTTAGGAAGACCCATCTTCTTTAGTTAAAATTTAGCCTCAGACACTTAATAGCTGAGTGACCCTGTGCAAATCACTTCATTCTATTTGCCTTAGTTTCCTCATCTGCATCATTACCTGGAGCACAAAATGGCAAATCACTCTAGGATCTTTGTCTAGAAAACCCCAGCTGGCATCATGAAGAGTCAGATTTTACTGAAACAACTGAACCAAAATAACAAAGATAATTTAGTCCAATCCATACTGGTCTAAAAATTCCTGACAAGTGGTCATTCAGTCCCTAATTGATTGCCTCCAAGCAGGTAGCCCATCAACTCTCAAAGCATTCCCTTCCACTTTGGTCCCATGCTCATTTTGACAAGTCCTTCCTGACATCAAGTCTAAATCTCTCTCTGCTTCCTAGCCCTCCTTTTCCTAGTTCTTCCCTCTGGGGCCAAGAATGATGAATTTAATGTCTTTGTTATGTGACAGAAGGTAAACCACTATATTCCAAGCACTGCTCTAGGTACTAGGAATGAAAAAACAAAATAGTAAAAAACCAAAAAGATAGTCCATTACACTTTAAACTTAAATATGCCTGTGGTTCACCGCCATTTCCTTGCCAAATCTCCTTTTCAGGCTAAGCATCCCCACTTCCTTTAATTGTCCTCATAGGGCATAATCTTGAGACTCTAGCATTCTGCCCTTAACACCCCTCTATCCTGCTACTAGGCCTACATCCCCCCTGAGGCATCCAAAGAAAGGCCTTGAAATCTCTACTCTCTGGACCACAAGTTGGACCAGAAGGGACAAGCCAGTCAGGCTTCATTCTTAGTGGATTTTTAGCTGATGATGGTGGTCATTTGCCTTAGTTTCTAGAACTCTATCAGAGAAATTATTTACTATAATACAGGGAAAGTATTTTAATATCATTTTTACCATTGAGGAAACTGAGGCCAGGGGAGGGGAATCACTTCTCAGTAAACATAGTGCTCATAAACTGCTGGTGGTGTAATGGGCTAGTTGTAGAGTAGAAAGATCACTCAGGAGGCTCCCAGTTCAAAATCCAGCTCTGCTGTTTATTATCTGTGAGAACCTGAGCACATTTCTTGGTGTGTAAAATGGTATCATAATCATTTCACAACTTATTTCATATTCTTATGAAGGATACACTTTGGAAAGTTAACATGCACTTGAAAAGTGAGTTGTGATTGTTGATTAGGTAGCTAGATGGCATAGTAGAGAAGGTACCTCGATTGGAGGCACTGCAGCTTGAGTTCGAATTCCACTTTACCCTGAAGGAGCCAAGGAGCTCAGTCATTCTCTGCCTTAGTTGTCCTCATCAGTAAAACTGAGATAATAGCAGCATCTATTTCACAAGGCTTTTGTGAGGATCAGATGCAATGATATACATGAACATGCTTCTCAAGACTTGATGTGACCATATATGTGTGTGCTATTATTAAATCAATCAGAATCTCTGAGTTGAAAAGGACCTCAGTGGCCATCTCTTCCAACTCCTAGCAGATGGTGTGGATACCATTAGTGAGAGAGCTGCCCAAAGGCAGCAGGCTACTATGGCCACTAGGACAAGGGGCCAAATCATTGTGGGTAGCTTTTGCCAGGGCCATCTGTAGACTAAGGCGTCCATCCTACTTGATATTTTAGACTTGACTCACATGCCAGTTCTTGGCCCCAGCATTCGGAATGGACCTTTCCTCTCATTCAGGCTTTGGCCCTCTTGGGAGCAGGTTGCACATAGAGCTTTGGGTTCCTATGAACCTTGGGTTTATGGCCTGCTTCCTCCTCAGCAGTGGCCCCTCTCCAGCATTTCCCACCATTGTTTCTTACATGGAGAGAATTAGACGCAGTGGTTACGATCACTCATCAAGTTGCTGAATCCTTGTCTCAGTTTTCTCCTCCGCAAAATGAGCGAGTTGGACTCGATGGGCTCTGGGGTTCCCTCTAATTCTAATTCAGTGATCCTATGAGATGTGCTCTGTGGATCATAGATTTAGAACTGAGGGACCCCTTCAAGGTCATGTTGTCCAACCCTTTTATTTGATAGGTGAAGAAAACTCAGAGAGGTGGTAGCTTGCCCCAAGTCAGTCAGGTGGTAAGGCAGCTGGGTAGAGTAGTGGAGAGAGCTGAGTTCAAATTGAGCTGCAGACACTTAATATTTAATTCTCTTTGCCTCAATTTCTCCAATTGTAAAAAAGGAATGATAACAGGACTTGTCTTCCAGGATTGTTATGAGGATCTAATGAGATATTTATAACCTGCTTAGTACAATGTCTGGCACAAAGTAAGTGCTATATAAATATTAGCTATGAAGATGCTGATGATAATGTTGAAGTGGCAGAGTCAGGATTTGAACTAAGTTCCTCTGGCTCCAGAGCTTGCCAGCATAAAACATTTTAACACTTCTAAGAAATTATGTAGGGATTAGGGATTGGACTTGTGATTTCATTGGCAGGGAAAACTCTCTGGATGAGAAACTCTCTCAGTTTTCATCACCGTCTCTGTAACCTAGTCTCAGTTGACCAGGGTAGTTAGAGGTTGAATGACTTACCTAGGGTCACAGAGCTTCCTTATGCAGGTGGTGAGACTTAACCCAAAGCCTTTCTGACTCCCTGGGCAGCTATCTATCTTCTTTTCCATACTGCTTATTATAACAAGCAGTGATACTCCAAAATTGGATGGACTATATTGGAGTTTGGGTAGATGGGAAATCAGTCCCTTCTCTTCATAGCTCTTCAAGGGAGGCTGGATTTCTGGGGACTTTTAGATGGGATTTGTGATGATCCAGCAAAGGATGTCTACTTGACGTCTATATTTTCTTCCAACTTGAACTCTATGATTTCCCCATTTCTAGGGCCATCTTTGTAAATCCCAGCCTTTTCTGTACTGACCTCTGATGAACTGTAGCAATTATAGCTGTCCATAGAACTTTAAGGCTTGCGCAGTGCTTTCTAATTATTATCTCATTTGAGCCTCACACCAGCCCTACAGGCAGATGCTGTTCTTATCCCCACTTAGAAGTGAGGAATTCAAGTCTAGGAGAGGGTTAATAACTTGCTTATTTGAAGGCCACTCATTTAGTCAATATCTGTGATCAGGATTCAAACTCGCCTCTTCCTGACTTCAGCCCTAGCACTCTATTCAATGAAATACCTAGCTGCCTCAAGGAATATTTAATAAGAACCTTCAGCTTGGAGATAGATGAATAATTGTAGGTAGTTCTGACTTCTTCTGCTCTGAGCTCTGGCCTAGGCATCTCCTTTCCTCCTTCCTCAGTTTCCCTGGCTCACTTTTATCCCCTACTGTCCATTAGAGCTCTTCCTAAGCTAAAGGATAAGTCTGGGATAAATAGACTCATCCTAGGACACTTCTGGACAGCTCAAGTTTGGAGTATAAATCCCTGCCATGGCTTATTTTTTATATTTATTTTTATTGACATTCACCTCTTTTTGTCTTGCAAATTTGTTGTTCAGTTATTTTCAGTTATGTTTGACTTTTCACGACCCCCTGGAGGATTTTTTGGGAACGATACTGTCATTTGCTTCTCTAGCCCATTTGACAGATGAAGAAACTGAGGCAAACAACATTAAGTCACTTGCCTAGCACCACCCAGCAGATTTGGATTCAGACTTTCCTGACTCCAGGCCTGGGGCTCCACCTGCTTTGCCACCTAGCCGCCCACTGCAAATCGTGTCACAAATAACAACAATCTGAGTTCTAATAATTTCAAAGTTCTCTCTCAGTATTGTTTTCCATTTTGCTCTGGAAGCCTGCTGTTTGCCCCTTTTTGTCTTTGTGAGTTTTTCTTTATCCTTTGGACTTGCCTCCTGAAGATCAAGCATTCCCTCATCCAGCTAAGCTCATCCTCAGAGAAGATGCTCAGTCAATACCTGGGTCCAGGCTGGGTGCTTTTTAGTCTTAGTGAAGCCAAGATCATCTCTAAGCCAGGATGAGGCACCGAAGGGTGACCTCAGCGTAGAATCTTGCCCCAGTCAATGCCATCCTCGATCCTACCCTGGAAGGGACTCCAGAAACCGAGTCCGATCTTCCCTCTCGCCTTTCCCTACCCCGACTGCTTTTCAAATGATGAGATTGCGACCCAGATATTGGTTCTCCCTCTTAGCAAGTTCTGTTTAGCAATGGAAACTTCATTTGGCTTCTCCTTGAGGATTGTTCCTATGGTTTGATATCAGTGGGGTAACTAGAGCATATTTCAGGGATGGTTTCTGAGAAAAGGAGACGGTCCCCTTATTCTCTGTCACAGATGGTTCTGGAGGATCATGCTAAGTTGCACACAGTTTAGGAAGATGGAAAGCAGATAGAGAGGGGGCAGCTGGGTAGCTCAGTGTCTTGAGAGCCAAGCCTAGAGACGGGAGGTCCTAAATTCAAATCTGGCCTCAGACACTTCCCAGCTGTGTGACCCTGGGCAAGTCACTTGGCTCCCATTGCCTAGCCCTTACCACTCTTCTGCTGCCTTGGAGCCAATACAAAGTATTGACTCCAAGACGGAAGGTAAAGGTTTAAAAAAAAAAAGAAAGCAGATAGAGGACAACCAGGCTGGGGAAGGACTCTGAGCCCATGATGTGGAAGCAAATGTGATCAATATTTTGGTGCTCGATGAAGCCTTATCAATTATTTTTTGAAATTAAACATTTTAATTCATTCCACATTATTCAATATTTATTTTAAATAAATATTTAATTTATTTTACATCTATAATATGCATTGCTTTTTATTTTATTTAATGAATTATTTTTTTCCCAAAAAAACCCTTACTTTCCATCTTAAAATCAATAATGTGTCTTAGTTCTAAGGCAGAAGAGCTTAGTAAGAGCTAGGCAATGGGGGGTAAGTGACTTGCCCAGGGTCACACAGCTAGGAAGTAGCTGAGGCCAGATTTGAACTTAGAACCTCCCATCTCTAGGCCTGGCTCTCAATCCATTGAGCTACCCAGCTGCCCCCATTTGTTTGATTTTTTTTTAAAGGAAATCAGATTTAGATTTGACATAAGGAAAAATGTCCTTGCACAACGAGAGCCATCCCAGAGTGGAATGGGCTGCCTTGGCATGTAAGAGTTTCCCCCTCATTGGAGACCTCGGAAGAGCACTTGTTGAATGTTCTATAATGGAGATTCTCTCCTGTGTCCATTGGTCCCAGAGGTCCCCCCTCCCTCTGACACCCCACAATTCTGTGATTGCCTGGTGCAGGGTTGAAGGCAGAGGGCCCTCGCGGCATCTCCTTTGAGTGCCCGGCTGCAGACGCCACCCTGTTCTGCATCCAGACTATTGGTGAGGATGTGCTGAAGACATGTTATCTCATGCAAGGTTAATGCCAAGTGCCAACTGTCTTAATGTAAGACATGATTGACGGGGCTCCCATTTCCCCCACTTGCCTAGGCTGAGCTCCTTTCTCTCCTAGACATGGAGCATGCTGCTGACACTCTGAACTCCAAGGAGTTAAGTTGCTTCTGCATGGAATTAAGCCTGCATCTGTGGCTATTAAAGAGACAGATTAATAAAGTACATGCTAGAGCTTGGAAGTGTAATTAGCAGGCTGCTGCATGTATGTTGAGGCTGCTCAGACATCTCGGAGTTTAGCATAAAGCCGAACCTTTTTTTTTTTTTTAATCCGACTGAGGATGAAGGATTGGCTCAGACTAAATTGGTTTTCTTTGTATGTCTTGGATTTTTTTAATGTTATCATTTCTTAAAAAATGATTATTTTCAGATTTTAAAGTAAGCTTTTAATCAGCCTTTTTGGGTGACATCCGTGTTGTTTCTGGGTTTGCCGTCACAGGCTTAGTTGACGTTCAGCCCCTGATAAGGGGGGGGAAAAGGGGGGGAGGAGATGGGGGTGATGAGTTGTGCATTGAAAAGACTTAAATCACAAATCTTTTTTTCTTTTCCCCTGGCGGCACGCAGCCCCCAGCTATCAAGGAAGGAGTAGTAACCACTAACAGCCCACCACACAGAAATGGGGAATGACTTATTGGCGGACATAATAATCCAACATCTGTACGGTGCATCTCTGAATTGATGTCAGGAAAGCAAGGAGACAAAGCCGAGATGGCATCATTAGGACCAGATTTAAGACTCCAATTTGTGACACATTTACATAACAATGCTCAATAGCAACCAGTCACTGTTTCTTTTCTGACTTAGGGGAATTCATCGCCCCAGGAATGCTCTTAGCAGGGCAGGCGACTACACAAAGTAAGGAGTTCAGGATTCAGGACCCTCGGTTTCCAGCCTATGACTCTATCGCTAAAAAGCTGAGGGACTTTGAAAAAGTCACTTCATCCCTCTAAGACAGTGATGGCGAACCTTTTTAGAGAACAAGTGCCCAAACTTCACCTTCATGCTGCATGTGAGTCTCCCCCTTCCTCCAGACAGAGGAGGGAGGAAGCGCTCCCATTGGGCTCCTGGCCAGAAGGATGGGTGATGAGTGAAATGTCCTCAGGTGCAGTGGAGAGGGGGAGGAAGCAGCCCCACAGTACTCATGCCATAGGTTCCCCAACACAGCTCTGGGACTTGCCTGATTCCATTAAGTTCATAGAATTTAAAGTTGTTAGGGAATTTAGAGACTGTTCAGTCCAAACTCCCTATTTCACAGACAGAGAAAAAGGAAGTTTAGTGGGGTGTGGGGGGTGGGGAATTGGCCAACCTCACATTGATAATATTTAGCAAGTTCAGGATTTGAACCCAGAGACTATAATTTCTAGTTTTTAGTATTCTTGCAATTACTTTGGATTATTTTGTTTTTAATTATCTGTGCACATATTGTTTCCAAGCATAGAATGTGAGCTCCTTGAAGACAAGGTCCATGGTTCTAAGAATACTGGACTTGGCATTGGAGCATTGGGCTTAATAAAATCCTGGCTCTGTCATGGACTGGCTCTGTGACCTCATGCAAGTCACTTTGAGTATCTGTGCCTCAGTTTCCCCAATTAAAAGAGAGTACATAAGGTGGTTTTTGAAGTCCCCTTCTATATCTAAATATTTTCCCATGGTCTTAGCACTTGGTACGATGCCTAGCAAAGATTTTTTTATTATTAATTATAATTATATTATATTTATATATATAATAATTATATAATATATAACATAATTATAATTAATAAATAATATTAAATATTATTTACATAAATCACAGTGAATCAGTTGCAGAAACTCCATCTCAGGGCAACCTCTGAAATTTTGAAATTTCATATCAATAATGACTCAATTACTCAAGTGGGAGGAACAGGCATAGCACATCAGTATAATATATATTCATTAAGGGCTCAGCACTGGGGATTCAGGAGGGAAAAGGAGATGATCTCTGCTTCCAGTTCAGATAGAGGAAGGTTGAGTGTCAAGCTGGATGACAAAAACTTTAGGCCCATGGGCACATCTGCTCCAGCTTTGACTGGGGCCTGCTGGGTGTCTTGAATGGTTCTGGGTAACCTTAGGTATGGCTTGGGGGAAGGTGGTACCAGTGTTGGCCCTCTGGGCTCTATGAATAAGAACTTTTGAATATAGGAAAAGGACCACTGAGTCTAGGCCTTGACAATCACTTTCCTTATACCCGTGGCAATTCAATCAAGTCTTTCCCTGCTTATGTCACGTCATCTCTGAAATGGAGATGACAACATACACATTAACTGACTCACAAGCTGTAGTGAAGAAAATGTTTATATGCTTGTAAACCAGTACACACCTAGATGTTGCTCCCATCATGACCCAGGGTGCTCCGTCTCCTCTTCCCTTATATCCTTCCCATGCACTCCTGGTGAAAGATAGACTCCCTGAATTCCCCCAGTGAAGCTGCTTCTTCCCTGATGTCCTCTAGTTGGTGCCAGAGGCCTGGAATGAGACCTGGGAAAGGTGAGCTGGCCAGGGTTTATTAGCAAATAAGAATGCCCTTTGGAAAAAAGGAAAGTCTATAGAAATGGGAGTGGTTCCTGTGAATGAGGAAGCTGGGTGGATGTGAGAATACCTTGTTTCAAACCTCCAATTCCCTTCTACATGAAGCTTTTTCCTGATCCCTGCAATGCTAAACTTCTCCCTCCCTCCTCAACTCCCTTGGATTTAATTACTATGTATGTATTTATTTAATTTAATACTGAAAATATTTCAGTATGTATTAGTCTCTCTAGACAACATTAGAAGCTAAGCCCATGTGAGCAGGGATTGTTTCGTTCTTTGTCCTTGTATCCCTACTGTCTACTATGCATATCGTGCTTTGCCACATAGTAGGTGCTAATAAATGTTTATTGATGGATCACCCTTCATTTTCATCCTTCGGCTGTGTTTGTCTTCTGTGGGACAGATGAGCGGTGATGTGTGTGCCCTCAAGAAGAAAGTACAGAGGAGAAGAGAAGATTCAAGCAGGCCACAAGACCAAGCTCCATACTGTACCCCATCTCTCATCCCTGCCTTATTTTCTTCTGCACTTCCTTGATGTTATAATCTTCTTGAGGAATTCCAGATGTCATTTGGCCACATCCCTGATGTGATTCCTTTAAACTGAGGGTTTGAACCATTTCTGTGTTATAGAACCCTTGGGTAATCAGTCTGGTGAAGCCTAAGGACCATTTCTTAGAATGATGTTTTTAATGGCATAGAAAAAATGCATGGAATTACAAAGGAAAACAATTGTGTAGCAATAAAGATGTATTTTTTCCCTATCTATGTTCAGGGCCTTCTGAGATCTATCCATAGGTAAGCTACCAATTCATGCTTTAAAATAACATACTCTTGCTTATTATACATAATGGCATGTTTATGACTCATGGAGTGCTGTAGTCCTCGGGGAATCAAAATTGAAAGTCTCCTCAAGGCCAATGGAGAGGACCATGGTAGAACTGTTGCAACACATTGTGTAAGAAAAGCAGATGGGGGAGGAGTCAAGATGACTGCTTAGAAGCAGCAAAAGTTCAGGTCTTTGTGAAAACTCTTCCATACCAATCAAAAACAAAGTCCTTTGAGGGAACAGAGAACCAAATCCCAAAACAAGAAGGAGCCAGGGGACTACAGACCTGGAAAATAGATCCAGAAAAGACAATTTAAGAATTATTGAAATACTGGAAAATCATGACAAAAGAAAAAGCCTAGACATAATTCTACAGGAAATTATCCAAGAAAACTGTGTCAACATTCTTGAACAAGAGTGAAAAGTGAAGATTGAAAGAATCCACAGATCACCTCTTGCATTTAATTTCCAATTGACAACACCCAGGAATGTTATAGCCAAATTCAAGAACTACTAGACCAAAGAAAAGATACTACAAGCTGCTAAGAAGAAACCATGCATATAACATGGAACCACAGTTAGGATAACACAGGACCTGGCTGCATCCACACTGAAGAACTAGAAGGCATGGAATATGATATTTCAGAAAGCAAGAGAACTAGGTCTACAACCAAGAATCAATAACCCAGCAAAATTGACTATATTTTTTTTTTCAGGGGAAAATATGGTCATTTAATAAAATAGAAGACTTTCAAGAATTCATAAAGAAAAGACCTGATTTAAACAGAAAATTTGTTGCACAAACTCTGAACTCAAGAAAATCATCAAAAGATAATTAAGAAAGGAGGGAAAAAAACTACTTTTTTAAGGGACCCAATAAGTTAAAATGATTTGTATTCCTATAAGAAAAGATGATATTGGTAACTCTTGAAAATTATTATTATCATCTGGGTAGCTAGAAGAATTATACTTAGAGGGAAAATGACAAACTGTATAGGATGAAATGTGTGTGTGTGTATAAAATTAGTAGGAAAAGATTATACTAAGAGAAATGGGAAAATAAAGTGGGGTAACTTTATATTTTATATTTCATAAATAAACTCATGGGAGAGGAGAGAAGATCAATACAAGGGAAGTGAAAGAGGTTGGAAAGAGATTGTCCAAGAAAATTTTAGTCATTATAGTGGGGAGGGTCAGAAAGGTTCAAATGGAAGGAAAACCTCCAACTCCAACCTCCATCATTATCAACATTATCATCATCAACATCATCAACACCATCATCATCAACAACATCATCATCATCCACATGATCATCATCCACAACATCATCATCAACATCAACATCTAACTAACCATCTTTTCCTGGCCTAGGAAAGATTTTTGCTGGGTGGCCTAACTTAATGGCATACTATACAGAGTACTGAATGAGAGCCAAAAGACCTAAACTCTAGGCTTGAGTTTCACTCTGTGTCCTTTGGGGATAAAAAGAAAGCTGCCTTTTTATTGGACTCAGTTTCCTCATTTATGTATAAGTGAAGCTTACCTAGATTGTGCACTAAGTTAATCAATTAAATCAAAGAATAAACCAGGTGTAAACAGAGAAAAAAAATGAATGATACATGCCTTCTTTCCCAATATGATGATCATGGAAATATATATTTCATAATAGAATATGTATAATCTATATCATATTACCTGCAGGCTTGGTTAGTGGAAGAAGGAGACAGGAAAAACATGGATTAAAAATGTCAGAAGGGGGGCAGCTGAGTGGGTCAGTGGATTTAGAGCCAGGCCTAGAGACAGGAAGTCCTAGGTTCAAATTTGGCCTCAGCCACTTCCTAGCTGTGTGACCCTGGGCAAGTCACTTAACCCCCATTGTTTAGCACTTGCAACTCTTCTGCCTTGGAGCCAAAACACTTCCAAGATGGAAGTTAAGGACTTTAAAAAAAGAAAAGAAAATGTCAGAAGATGATTATTAAAAACTGTACCTGTATGTAATTTGGAAAGAAAAATGTTATAATTTTTTTAAACAGGTAGTATATTTCTAGGTCAATTAAAGGAAAGAGAAAAAAAAAGCAGACTAAGGGGCATTGTCAAAGGAAGTTTTTGTTTGTTTATTTATTCATTCATTCATTAATTCATTTATTTGTTTATTTATTTACTTGATTGTTTTGCCAACTACATGTAACAAATTTCCATGTACATTTTCCAAAGTTATACAATCCAAATGGTCTTCCTCCCTCCTTTCCTCCCCTCTCCTGGATCTGACAGAGCTGACCCTAAAACACAAACCCATACAAACAAGTGAAAAATCATCTGCTTTCATCTGCATTCTGACTCCAGCATTTATTTCTCTGGAGGTGGAGAACATTCTTGGAGAATTGTCCTAGATCATTGTATTGCTGAGAGTAGCTAAGTCTATCACATTTGTCAAAGGAAGTTATGATCTGAACAAATAAATGGGCAGATTATGTGGGAAAAAACCAGAGCCAACCTTTAGAGATCCCTTTGGTATCCTCCAGATCCAAATGATACACTGTTACCAATTGACCATTTCACTAGAGGGTGGGACAGTTTGATGGTGGTGGACCATAGCTCACCTTTACCCTAGATCTATGTTGACAAATGTATGGCACATGTGCCAGAGGGGGCTGCTCCTCTCCTCTTCTCCACCCATACCTGAGGACATTTCTCTCATCACCCACCCCTCCACCCAGCAGACCAATGGGATCCCTTCCTTTCTCCCCATCTGGGGTAAAGCAAGGCAGGGGAGAGGGCTCACAAGTGTCTTGAAGGTGTGTTTTGTGTGCTCAGTCTCTAAAAGGTTCTCCATCACAGCCCTAGATGGTTATTTCCTAGGTGAATAGGTGTCAAGGAAGACTAGTATGAGGTTGGGCATTTTGCATCTCCCATGAAGGGACAGGATTTGAACTCACAGAACCTGGATTTGAATGTAATGCTAACACTACCATGGAAAGTTACTAAACTGCCACTGGCCTCAATTGATCATCTCTAAAAAGAGCAAGTTTGACTAGGCAGCCTCTGAGCTCCCTTCAATGACTTTGCTTAGAATTTCAGAAAGTTCTCTCAGGGGAGAAGGGATGCTCAAGGATCGGTCTGAGGGAGCTTTGATCTCATTTGACTGGGAGACTAATAACAATAACATGATGACATTTGAGACACAGTGTGGTATGTGAATATATAGCCTCTCCTGTACTAGTGAGGAACATCTGGGGTTGATTCTCCATCTCTTATAAGATGACTGTATGATCCTGGGCAAGTCATTTAACCTCAAAGTATCCTAGGCATCCCTAAAAGTAAAAATGGCCTAGGAGGGCCAAGATGCTTAGAAGGTACCAGTTTGTCCAGATAGAGGGCATTTCCTTATCAGGTTTTCCCTACACTAAAGACATCACAGGCCCAGTCTGAAATTTGCCCATCATTTCAAAATTTGCAAAGGAATCTATATATTTTGTATATGTGCTTTGCATTAGCTCTGAGGGACTAACATTCCCATTTTATGGATAAGAAAGTTAAATCTGAGAGCATTTAAGTGACTTATTCATGGTCACAGAGCTACTAAGTGTCAGAGACAAGATTCCAACTCAGTCTTCCTGCATCCACTCCCAGACTCTCCCCATTGTGTCAGTCCCCAGAAACTTGCCAACCCTCATATTCCACCGTGACATTTTTGGAAGGGCATCAGGGGAGAGGAGGCATTTATAGGCTGTGTGACTCTTTTGTAATAGTCCTCATAACAATCCAGAAAAGGCCAGTTCATGCCTAAGTGGAACAATTTGTAAAGAAGAGCTTGAGTTTGGGAAAATATGACCTCTGAAATGGTGCCAAGGTTAGCTGGCTGTTGTGTGGCTGCACCAAGGAAAATTCTTCCCAGATCCACTTTAAATGAGCCCCAGGCTCTCTATCTCCCACCCCAACCCACAGCTACGGTTTTAAGATCTTAGTAAGTAATAAGAGTCCTTGATTAGCTCTACCAGGCTCTCCCTACCTGCTTCCATTGACATGCTCCAGCTTTGGCCCTTTCCAAGGGCAGTTCTGGCCCTGGTATGGTATCAAACTCTTCTTTTTCTCTTGCCTTGGGCCCCTCACTCTTAATAGCTCAGGTTGCCTAGTGCTTCTTCTCCAGCCTGAGCTCCTGATCTCTGCCTTAGTTGTCCCTCTTGGATTCTGGATCATTTGCTTTCCCAGACTTGTTCCAGACTCCTTATTCACTAGGATCTGACCTCTGGCATGCCCAATTTATAGTGCCCAGCATCCATATTCTGCACCTCCCATACAGCCGAGCTGCTGACATGGGTCTCTCCTTCAGCCGCTTCTCTTCTTTTCAAATCTCTGCTTGCTGTGGCGAAAGTGATTTGGGTTTGCAGGTGCCTGTCAGCATCTACATGGCTTGGCTGTGGAAGTGAAAAGGCAGATGGTCTCGGTAGGCATCTGGCAACTGGCTCCAGACTCTGTTTCTAATACTTGTTAGTAGTGTGACTCTGAGCAAATGACCTCTCAAGCCTCAGTTTCCCCATCTGTAAAATGTGGATAATCATCGCTCAACCAACTTACCAAGCACTGAGTATGTGTCAGGTACTTTGTGAATCCTTAAGGAGACAAAGAAAAGCCCAACCTCATCCTTCCCCTCAAGAAGTTTACATTCTAAAGGAAGGGATGCATGTACCTAAGAAGGATTCTACAGAGTCCATCTCAAAGCACTCAAAGTTAGGTATTATAGTCTATAGCAGTGATGGGGAACCTTTTAGAAATGGAGTGCCCAAACTGCACTCTCATGCCACATGTGAGCTACCCCCTTACCCCACACAAGGGAAGGAGGAAGTGCTCCCATTGGGCTGCTGGGCAGAGGGGTGGGTGATGTGAGAAATGTCCTCAGGTGGAGAGGGAGAAGGGAGCAGTACCTTCTAGTATGCATGCCATAGATTTGCCAACACAGGTCTATAGAGTGTTGGACTAGGAATCAGGAAGATCTGAGTTCAAATCTGTCCTCATATACTCATTAGCTGCATGACCTTGGACAAGTCACTTAACCTCTTTTCCCCTCAGTTTCCTCATCTGTAAAATGGAGATAATGCACCTGCTACTCAGGGTTGTTGTGAGAATCAAATTATATAATAATTGTAAAGTACTTAGTCCAGTGCCTGGCACATAGTTGGCACTATATAAATGCTAGCTACTATTAATATTATTACAATTCTTATCAAGTGAAATGCTTTTAAAGGGCTTTATACATCACAAATCACTACATAAATACCTTCTAGGAACACTGTCTTTTTTCTTTGCCTCACAGAGACTCCAGACTATATAAGGAAACAATAAAGTTTGCCAGGAAATCATTCATTTAGGAAAAATATGGAATATTATATTTTAGTTTTACCATTGGCTGGAGCCTGATGGAGCTCCTGATGTTTCAAGAACTTCATTTCTGCCTCGCCCTTTAGTGCACACCCTGACCTCTACTTCTCTCCAACTAGAAAGAATCCTGTTGGCTTTGACCAGATGCTTCTGTACTCTTAGAGCTCTTGATCCAGTTGGAAGAGTGTTACAAGAGACCACCAGGGGGAAACCCAGAGACAGGGACAGATTTGGCACCCCCAAGGACTTCTGTGGGCCACCTGTCCCCATTGAGGATTGTTTGGACCAGGAAAGGGGTTAGGGGACCATTAGAGCTCACCTAAGCTAGAAGGCAGCACAGCAATAGCATCAATCCAGAGGGATCTGACCAGCTGGATAAACCATGGGAAATAAAAACATCAGGGAGAAGAACTCTGGGGCCCGGTGCCAGGAGGATAAATCCTAACTGTGTCACCTACACAAATCACTTCAGCTCCATGTGCCTCAATTTCCTCATCAGTAAAATGAAGGCATTAGATTGAAAGGCTTCTGATTTTGCATTCCAGGTCTGTGGCTATGATCCTCTGGGTTAGCCAGATAATATTCATAGGCTTCTATGGGCAGCAGGGCAAAGTAGAAGGCTGCAGCTCCCAAAATCAGGTGGAAAACCTTATCCTACCAGGTCACCTAATGTTAGACTTGGGAATAACAGCAAGAGTCTAATGTGATGAAATTAAAGCAAGAAAACCTATAATAACTCCTATGTCCAAAGTACCATGTGAAGTACAACAGGTCTCGATTCCAATGACCAAAGGCAAGAGGAAGGAAGAGAGACAGTCACATTGTAGGGATGAAGAATATTTGATATTCATCTCCTTTTAAGGCAATGATATGGTTTTAGATATGAGGGCCTTGGACTTGGAGTTAGGAAGATCTGGTTTCAAATCCTGCCTCAGATACTTAGCAATGTGACCCTTGGCACATCACTTAAATGCTTTGTGCCTCAGTTTCCTAATCCATAAAATGAGTGGGCTGGAATCTGTCTCCTAAGGTTACTCCTAGCTCTAAATCTATGATCCTATGGCAGTTGGAGCTATGAAAAATACAAATTAAAATGATTTATTACATGGAAAGTCAAAGAACCAAAGAAGCAAGAAAATATTTTGAGTACTGCTAATGGGCAGGATATTGTTCCAGACCTGTGGAGAAATGTAAGACACCTCTTTCTCCTTCTCCAGGTTCTCAGGAAGCTTATCAACTAGTTGGGGTACTAGACACATGCCGAGAAAGATCATGACCATTTGAGGCAATCCATTTGGTCCATGATCTGGAACCTTCCTTGTCTCTGCCAAATTCCAGAAAAGTTGAGAGGCAGAGTGTGATATGTGAATGAAAGGGGCCTGGTCCCTCTCTTTTCAAGCCCTACATATGGTATCCTACATATCTATGACATTAAACACATGTACATGCCTAAGTCTGACTAGGTGTGACTAGAGTGATAAGGTAATGCACTTCCCTTTTGTTGATGTCCAGCTGCTTTTCATCACTGCTACCCAGCTCTATGGACTTGCTGGTGCCAATGAATTCTTTGACTTGACCCTAATTGGAGATTTTAATTCCTCCTAATTCATCAGTCTTCTGCCTTTAGTGTCTCCCATCATCATCTCACCATCCCCAGATGTGCCAAAGGACTATTCCCTAAATCTGTTTGACCATGTCATCCCCATGCTCACAGAATTCCACTGACTCCCTGTGGCCTCTACGATGAACTAAAAACTCCTCTGACTCATATTTAAAGGCATTCACAATCTGGATCTAAACTCTTTCAGTGTTTATTATGAATTATCCTCTCTGGTACACTCAACTTCCAGCCAACGTGTTTGACTTACTTTTCTCAGTAAACAACTTTCCAGGACTTGCTTCCTTCCCTTTGTATGAGCTGGCCCCCATGACAAAAATGTTCTCCAAGCTTAACAGTCTCTCTTGGAACCCCTAAATCACAACAAGAGGCAGTATGAGCTATTTTCTACACGATGCCCTTCTCGGGCCCTGCCTGTGCCCCATTGTGCCCCATGCCCTAGTTATTGGAGCTTTCCCTAACACCGAAATGTCTTGGTATTTCTTTTACACTGATTTATGTACATCGAGGATGCTTTTCAGTAGAAAGAATATGAATTTCTCAAAGACAGGAACTGATACATTTTTACTTTCATATGGCCACCAACTAGAACGATACTTGGCACAGAGTAGAACCATAGTAATAATAGGACAAGTTAAAGTTTGAAAAACAGTTTTAGTATTAATTCATTTGAGCCTCACCACCCTGCTATTATTATTCCTATTTTTACAAATGAGGAAACTGAGTCTGAGAGAAATTAAATGATTTGCAAAGGATCATCCAGCTAATAGGTATGTATCTAAGCTAGGATTTGAACTCAGCTCTTCCTGACTCTGACTCCTTCACCTTATTCATTATACCACTTAAGTAGCTAATAATTGCTAATTAATTGAATTATTATCTCTCTTGTTCTCTCTGGCTCCACCCTCAAACATATTTTTGTCCCATGAGGACTGCTAATTGCCTCTATTGTTGGAACATTGGAATGGGGTTCCATCCCCATGAGGGAAAGGGACTCAGTAACAATTTACACATTGTGCCTGTCTAATAAATATTTGTTGGAATTGAACGACAAGTTGATTTGGTAGCATGTCAGCTTCACAATGAACAGGGTAGTCTAGATATGTCAGCTTCACAATGAGCAGGGTAGTCTAGACACACTCCAGGTGTGCTGCATTTCCCACAAAAAGAACATTTTTATAAATTACATGGAAATCACCTTTTTTAAAAAAATAAATTGGTCCATATTTTAAATGCTTTGGAGAGCAGGCTATTGAAAGAAACCTCAGGTCATATCTGTTAAATATTCATTCATTTAATAAACTCTTCGTCTCTACTGTGTTCAAGGCTCTCTGGCCGGTATTTGGATGCCCAGGTCCCATGAGATGGAAGACAAACTCCCTCTTTAAGAATCTGACAGTTTGAGAAGGGGAAATGGTACCCATGTAAATAACTGTGATACAAGCAAGAATCGAGGCAGTCTCGTGATGCATCCTGGTGGTGAGGGGAGATGCCCAGACCTTTGATATGGATTTCTATTGACCGATAGAAAAGAGTATAATTGATGTTTAGAGAGCAACCAGGAGCTTCAGGGGGGTTGGGATGGCTTCGTGAAAGGGATAAGCTGGGATGGCTTCATGCAAGAAGTGCCTTTTGAGGATGGCTAGGATGTTAACAGGCAGAAATCCGAGAGAGGCAAGAAGGACAGCCCAGGGATATTGAACTCCCTACCACTTAGCCTTGGATGCAGTGATACCTGCCTCCTGGCTGTTCCTACAACAAGACTCTTCATCTTTGTTTCAGGTGTTCTTTCCCACTGGAATCATCCCCATCTCTGAAATCCTCAATCTCCTGACTTCTACCTATTGGCTTTCCTATTTTCCTTCAAGTCCCAACTAAAACCCCACCTTCTTCTATGGGAAGTCTTTCTCAATCCCTTTTAATTTGGATGCTTTTCTTTATTCATTCTTTCCCTATTTATCCAGTATAGCTTATATATATTTATTTTTTTTTGGCCTGTTCTCTCTTAATTGGACTGTCAGCTGCTTAAGGATAGGGATTATGTTTTGCCTCTTTTGCTATCTCCAGTGTTTAACGTATCTGGCACATAAGAAGTGCTTAATAAATGTGTTTTTACTGACTGTCTGATGGAAGTGTGCTAAATTAGGAGGAGTGCTGAAATTGGAGTTATAGGACCTGAGTTTGAATCTCAATTCTGCTAGTGTACTATCGGTATGACCTTAGGCAAGTCATTTCTGCCTTCCCTCACCTGTAAAGTAAAGGGATCAAGTTAGATGATCTTTAAGGTCCCTGTGAGCTCTAGAACTATGAGCCTGTATTTTGTATTTATCAGTTAACAGCATTTAAATTCATACAAGTGTCAGGAAAAATGTCAACTCCTGGAAGGCAAGGATTGTTTGTTGTTTTGTTTTGTCTTTGAACCTCCAGTACCTCACCCCATGTAAACAATTATTGAGTTGAATTAAAGAAAAAATATACTAGGAACATGGGATTTTGCCTTTGTGGGATTTCCTTTGTTATTATTAGAGAGACATCCTGTAGTAATGGGCACTCTAGAGAGCAAAGAAAAAGGGTAGAGGAGGAGGGAATGAGTGGAGAGAAAGCTAAGAGACCCACACCTTAATCCTGTGGGTGAATGCAAGGAACCAGGTGCACTTCTTGCTTCTAGATTACAGAGGGAGATCTAGGACTGCCTTCTGAGTCCTTATTTTCCCCATGTCTCAATGTGCCCTTTCACAAAGTCACTGATGCCTTAACAGCTGGACTGGGGTAGCATTGTGGAGAGTAGGTAATTCATGTTTAGAAAACAAGGAGTTCTTTAATCAAGTGAGCACTGAAGTCCTCTCAAGGGAGATGGGTTAGAGAATGGGGGTGAGGAGACGGAGAAAGAAGAAAGGAATAGGAAGGAGAAAAAGAAGAGAGACTGAGAGAGTATATAGAAGGGCAGAGAAAGGAATGGGACAGAAAATGTGAGAATGAGAGAGGAAAGAGAAAGAGAAATGAGGCAGTTGATGGGAGACAGAAGGAAATGAGACAGGAGTAGAGAAAGAAGAAAAAAAGCAGGAAGAAAAAAGAAACAGAGACATGGAAGAAAAGAGGGAAATAGGAAAGTTGGAGAAGTAAAGGAAATTACTGAGCAAAGAGAAGGTGGGAGGGAGAGAACAAAAAGGATGCAGAGTATCTGAGAGAGAAAAAAAGACAGAAAGAAGAGCCAAATTAAGAGAGGAAGAGAGAGAGAGAGAGGAAGAGAGAGAGAGAGAGAGAGAGAGAGAGAGAGAGAGAGAGAGAGAGAGAGAGAGAGAGAGAGAGAAACCAAAAGAGGAAAAAGAAAGAGATAGTATATACATATAGAGGAGAAAGAAACTAAGAGCGGAAAAAAAGAGAGATAGAAAAGAGAGAGGAGATAAACAGAAGAAAAAGGATCAAATGAAGAAGAGAAAGGAAAGCAGAAAAGGAAACAGGAAAAAGATAGACTAAGGGGGAAAATGAAGGAAGACATGAGGGAGGAGAGGGCAAAAGAATAAGAGAAGGGGATGGAAGATGGGTATTGAAAAGAGAAACAAAGAAGAAATAGAGACAATAGCGGAGACAGGTTAAGATAGAAGAGGAGAAAGAAAGAAGAAAGGAAGATAGAAAAGAGAAGAATAAGAGACCATAGGAGAGAATAGTAAGGAAAAAAAAGAAGAAAAAAGAAAAAAGGGCTCTGAAGGAGAAGGGTATAGAGAAGGAAAGCTGGGAAAAGTCAGTATTAAAGGCATTTTACACATGACAAATGTCTATATGTTAATGTGCTGAAATAAATATAGCAGCTGCAAGTTACAAATCATATTCATCGGTTGTTACAGTCTGGTAATTGTCCATACCGATATTTTCATTCTAGTTCCAGACCCTGGCTTATCAGAGAACAACATGCTTTTGAAATGCCACATTACTTTGTAAGTACGTTTTATGTTCAAAAAGTTCCGCTAAGTATGATATACAGAAGAATTATTTATGTTTCCATTTCTATTTGGCTCCCAGGGCTCTGGCAGAGCGATTTTAAAATGGTAATTATGATTGTCAGCCCCACGCCACACTCAAGCCCAGCCTTCCTTCCACCTCCAGCTCCCAGACCCTTTTAAAAGCATCTATTTCCCCGAGTTCTCCTGCAAGAGGTTTTGGTGTCTGAAAGGAGCCGTGGAAATTAAAAATGTATATGTATATGTTCGCTACCGCACACAAATGCTCCATTTTAAAAATGAAGGTTCAAAGACTTTCCTAGCACAAAATACATATGCTTATCATAAATCTCTCTCTGCGGTGAACTGTCCCCTAGGGGGATGGAAGATTAATTATGGAAGTCGGCATTGTATCTTAGATTACTGGGAACCTGGAATGAATACACACACACACACACACACACACACACACACACACACAGACACACATGCCCTCATTAATAAGACCAGGCATCTACTTTATTGCTGATAAGCAAAGAAAGTGGATGTTTTATGTGGCCCAATGCCCCCCCTTCCCCAATTGTTTTCTCCCCTATTATACTATTGCTATTGAGGCAGATCAGAGATTTAGAGGTGGAAGGGTCACCAGAGGCCATCTACTCCAGCCTCCTCATTTTACAGGTGAGAAAACAGGTTCAGACAAGCCAATCAAAGTATTATAGATGTAAAGGTAGAAGAAATTTCAGAGGCCGATGGTAAAACCTTCTCATTTTCCATGGGAGGAAACAGGGTCAGAAGCATTAGGTGAATTACCAGAGGCTGATGGACCTTAGGTTTGAAGCCATGCCCCGATACTAACTCCAGTGCCCTTTGTTTGGACTATATCATGGTTCAATCAAGTCACACAATAAGGCATGGAGGATCTTTGGAGGTATTGATGGTAAGGAGGTGAGATGGTCCTCCACTTCACTGGAAGAAACCATTTTACAACTCCCATCTTATCCAAGTAGGTTAGTGATTAGTTAAAACTGTTAAAATCCGAGTGACTGAGCTGGGAATAGAGGTTGTCCTTGCTAGTGATGTGTCTTCTGCTAGGGACCATTGATAAAAAACAAAGGTGAAAGTCAATGCCTTCTGAGAGTGGGGAGGCTAGTTGTGAAGACAATGAGTACTTCTATTAGCAAGTATAAGTCATAGCATCTGAGGGTTCTTGGAGGAGATCATCCAATTAGCAAAGCATTAGTTAATTCATCGAAAGAGAAATTTGGTATTTGCTTTAAAATCCTTTAAGACATTTGTCTTAAAAAATCAAACAGGCAAACCCTTACTCCATGTCTTGGAATCAGTTCTAAGACAGAAAGGTAATGGCTAAACATTTGGGGTTAAGTGACTTGCCCAGGATCATACATCTAAGAAGTTTCTGAGAGGTCACATTGGAACCCAGATCCTTCCAACTCCAGACCTTGTTCTCTGTCCACTGTGCTGTATAACTGTCTCCAAGACATTTGTCTGTGATTTCAATACAACCCACCATGGTAAGCTGTTATGGGGCATCTTCTATGTACAGAATTCTACTTGACCCTAGAAGAAATATGTTTATGGAAGTTATCTTCCCACAGGCCTGTGAAATGGTTCGTAACATAAATTAAAAAAATATAAGGGGCCGTAGAAGCTCTCTCAATCAATTCTCTCATTCTACAGAGTAGAAAAATCAGATCCCTAGAGATGAAATGACTTTTCCAAGGTTACAGGTCATTAGTGACTGATGCAAGAATTGAATTCAAGTCCTCTGACTCCAAACTCAGTGTTCTTTCCAGATTCTTAACCTTTTTCCATGTCATTGCTCCCTATGATTCTGGTCTGGGGAAACATTTGGACCCCTTCTTGGAATCCTATTTTTAAGATCATAAAATAAAATCCACAGAATTACAACAGAAATCAATCATACTGAAGTCTAGCTCTCAAAATATAAAAAAAATAAACAAATTTATAGACTCCTGGTTGAGAAGACTTACTCTCTGTGGAGAGTATTGAAGGACTAGAACCTGCTCAAATATCCTATTCTCCCTTTCAAAGTGACTGATCCTCCTGCTAGATCAGCTGGAGATTGGATTTAGGGATATATACATAGATATATGCACGTATATGTACATGTGCATTTATATATGTGTAGATGTATACATACAATAAATGTAAACATTTTTGCATGCTACACACACACACACACACACACACACACACACACACACACACACACACACACACTCTTGCCCAGGATGATTTATTCCTTACTATCACACCAGGTCCTAGGTGTCTGTGCTCAGTGTGGTGTGAGGATCCCAAGATCCCAAGCACCGGTCAGGACCCCAGAAGTGGACAGAGACTCTTGTTTAACCCCTACACACTGGCTTGCCTGCTTCCTCAGCAGAGGAAATATCTGGAGGTCTAGTCTGGGGTCTGTTTCCCTGGATAGTTAATCCAGGGAATCCAGGGTCAGTTCCTGGATTCAAGGAGAACAAGGCTGTGTCTCTAACTCCACAGTCCTCTGCCTGCTGGATCCGTGGGCCTCATCTTCCCCCAGGCCATCCCCTCACCTGCCGATCCACCCCCTGTTGGTTAATGCTTTTCCTATAATTCTCCACTTTGCTCATTTGGCTTGGCTGCGTTTCCCAATATTCGATTTTATTCTCTGCATCTCAGACCAATTACCCACATGAGTTGGTGTCTTCTGATGCCTCCTTGCTGTTTTGCATCGACTCTTCTGATCTCCACCTTTGTCAGCCCTTGGGGCTGGGTTCCCAGGCTAAACCCTCTGCATCCAGCTTTGTGACTGCCATGCCCATCTCAACCCCTGGCTTCCAGGGCCAGGATTCTGTCCCCATTATTTTGTTTCTCTGGATGCTTTTGATTGCTGATCAGTCCATTGAGCCGTTTCACCCCTGACTGGGTAAGACAGAGTGTTCCCTGGCAAAGAGTAAGGCCTCAGAGAGCATTGGAGGAAGCCAACCAGGCCTAGACCTGGCAGTTCTGTTCATTGAACTGCATGGCAGCCTGGTTAGGGGAATGAGTGTGGAATATAGAGCAGGCTGTGTGACCTTGAACACATCACTTAAGTTCTCTGTTCTTCCATTTCCTTAAACCATTACATGGTATTAACAGTGTCAATCTCTTACTCCAGAGCTATCACCAAGGATTTTTTTTCCATTTGTACAAAATACAGTCATAGTTAAAAAAAAAAAACAGTTGGAGCAGGTGTGGGTGGGTGGGTGTGGGCATAGGGCAGACAGCAGCTGGTTGGTCAATCCATGTAGGTGAGGGTTGTGAAAACTGTCCTGAAAATAGTCATACTATGGATATAGTCCCACCAGGAGAGGGACGACCCATTCTCCAGATTGTTTAGCCCCTACTTCCCAAGGGTTGGGAGGGAAGGTGGTACTCTGTTTTTTAGATGCAGAACAAGAGACTCCTCTGATCCCCAAACTAGCAAGAGTTGGAGCATATTTTATACTCAATTGAATTTAACAACATTTATTAAGAGTTCATGATTTAAGACTTCCGGTTAAGATGGTGGCTTAGAGAAAGCTGAAGTTCAGATCTCCGGAAAACCCTTCCCGACCGATCTCAAACTAGAAGCTCCTAAGGCGCCGAAATTCAAAACGATCAACAGCACAGACCCTGGGAACCCTCCTCCTGGACCTGGACCCGGTTCAAAAGGTACGGCTCCCCTTAAAAGCCAGAACCCGAGATCCCTCGGACCTCAGGGGTAGGAGCGCAGAGTCCAAGGCTCCCGGAAGCTGCAGCCACGCCGGGCTCAGAGAGCAGGGTCTGAGGAACAACAACCCTCAGGGTCTTCTACCCAAGTCCCAGTCCGGGTGAAAGTTACTGCCTGGGGCCTCCGCTGCAGAGAGCTGGTCAAAACAACAGCAACCCTCAGGGCGGGCAAGACAGCCTCACGGGCTGGATCCTGCTATCCAAGTCTCAGTGAAAGTCTGTGCTCTCGGAGCTTGGGGAAGCGGCAGCCCATCCCCCCACAGGCCGACGAAACAGCCTCACGGCCAGGGATTCTGAAGGCAACTTCCGGAAATTGAGCCAGGGGGAGAGTGTGGCCTCGTGGTCCGACCCTTCCATTCCAGTTCCAGTGAGGCATATTCAGTTTAACCCAGGGAACGCTCATAGAACCAACATCTGCCCAGGACTAAAGCCTCTGATCACCAGACAAAGACAAGAAAAGCCAATCCTCCACGTTCAGAGATGACAAACTCCACAGAAGCACCGAAGCCCCAAAATACCAAGAAAAATAAGAAGAAAGGGGCGACTCTGGACACATTCTATGGAGCCAAAATACAAAATACAGAGCAGATAGAAGAAGATATACAAGAAAATTCTCCAAAATCTTCCAAAGGAAATAGAAACTCTCCACAAACACATGAAGAATTTGAATCAGAAAGGACCAAAAAGATGGAAGCCCTCTGGGAGGAAAAGTGGGAAATGATGCAAAAGAAATTCACGCATCTACAAAACCAGTTTGACCAAACTGTAAAAGAAAACCAGGCTTTAAAGCAAGAACTAATAAAGCAAAGCCAAAACACCAAGAAATTAGAAGAGAACATAAAATATCTCACCGACAAGGTGATAGATCTGGAAAACAGGGGGAGAAGAGAAAATTTAAGAATAATTGGACTCCCAGAAAAGCCAGAAATAAACACCAAACTGGACATGGTGATACAAGATATAATCAAAGAAAATTGCCCAGAGATTCTAGAACAAGGGGGCAATACATCCACTGACAGAGCTCACAGAACACCTTCTACACTAAACCCCCAAAAGACAACTCCCAGGAATGTAATTGCCAAATTCCAAAGCTATCAAACAAAAGAAAAAATCCTACAGGAAGCCAGAAAAAGACAATTTAGATATAAAGGAATGCCAATCAGGGTCACACAAGACCTTGCAAGTTCTACGCTGAATGATCGTAAGGCATGGAACATGATCTTCAGAAAGGCAAGAGAGCTGGGTCTCCAACCAAGAATCAGCTACCCAGCAAAACTGACTATATACTTCCAAGGGAAAGTATGGGCATTCAACAAAATAGAAGACTTCCAACTTTTTGCAAAGAAAAGACCAGAGCTCTGTGGAAAGTTTGATACCGAAAATCAAAGAGCAAGGAATACCTGAAAAGGTAAATATTAAGGAAAGGGGAAAAATGTTATCTTCTTTTACTCAAACTCTCTTCTATAAGGACTACATTTATATCAACCTATGTATACTAATATGTGGGGGAAATGTAATGTATAAATAGGGGGTAAAGAAAGACCAAATAGAATAATGGTTCTCACACAAAGATTCACAGGGGAAGGGGAGGGGAAGAAAACTCCTATAAGAAGGAGAGGAAGAGAGGGGGGGGGGTTACTTAAACCTCAATCTCAGGGAAATCAACTCTGAGAGGGAAAAACATCCAGATCCATTGGGATCTTGAATTCTATCTTACCCAACAAGGGTAAGGAGAAGGGAAAACCAAGGGGGGGAGGGGGAGAGGGAGAACAAAAAGGGAGGGAAAGAGAGGGGGGAGGGGGAGGGAACAAAAAGGGAGGGACTAAAAAGGGAAACATCAAGGGAGGGGACAAGGGGGACTGATTCAAAGTAAATCACTGGACTAAAAGGTAGAGCCGAAGAAGAAAAGGTTAGAATTAGGGAAGGCAATCAAAATGCCAGGGAGTCCACAAATGACAATCATAACTTTGAACGTGAATGGGATGAACTCACCCATAAAACGTAGACGAATAGCTGAATGGATTAGAATCCAAAACCCTACCATATGTTGTCTTCAAGAAACACACATGAGGCGGGTTGACACCCACAAGGTCAGAATTAAAGGATGGAGTAAGACCTTCTGGGCCTCAACTGATAGAAAGAAGGCAGGAGTGGTAATCATGATATCTGATAAAGCCAATGCAAAAATAGACCTGATCAAAAGGGATAGGGAAGGTAATTATATTTTGTTAAAAGGGACTCTAGACAATGAGGAAATATCATTAATCAACATGTATGCACCAAATAATATAGCACCCAAATTTCTAATGGAGAAACTAGGAGAATTGAAGGAAGAAATAGACAATAAAACCATACTAGTGGGAGACTTAAACCAACCATTATCAAATTTAGATAAATCAAATCAAAAAATAAATAAGAAAGAGGTAAAAGAAGTGAATGAAATCTTAGAAAAATTAGAATTAATAGACATATGGAGAAAAATAAATAGGGATAAAAAGGAATACACCTTCTTTTCAGCACCACATGGCACATTCACAAAAATTGACCATACATTAGGTCACAGAAACATAGCACACAAATGCAAAAAAGCAGAAATAATGAATGCAGCCTTCTCAGATCACAAGGCAATAAAAATAATGATTAGTAACGGTACATGGAAAACCAAATCTAAAACCAATTGGAAATTAAACAATATGATACTCCAAAACCGTTTAGCTAAAGAAGAAATCATAGAAACAATTAATAATTTCATCAAGGAAAATGACAATGGCGAAACATCCTTTCAAACCTTTTGGGATGCAGCCAAAGCGGTAATCAGAGGCAAATTCATATCCCTGAAAGCTCATATTAACAAACAAGGGAGAGCAGAGATCAATCAATTGGAAATGCAATTGAAAAAACTCGAAAGCAATCAAATTAAAAACCCCCAGCAGAAAACCAAATTAGAAATCCTAAAAATTAAGGGAGAAATTAATAAAATCGAAAGTGATAGAACTATTGATTTAATAAATAAGACAAGAAGCTGGTACTTTGAAAAAACAAACAAAATAGACAAAGTACTGGTCAATCTAATTAAAAAAAGGAAGGAAGAAAAGCAAATTCACAGCATTAAAGATGAAAAGGGGGACAGCACCTCCAATGAGGAGGAAATTAAGGCAATCATTAGAAATTACTTTGCCCAATTATATGGCAATAAATACACCAATTTAGGAGAAATGGATGAATATATACAAAAATACAAACTGCCTAGACTAACAGAAGAGGAAATAGAATTCTTAAATAATCCCATATCAGAAATTGAAATCCATCAAGCCATCAAAGAACTTCCTAAGAAAAAATCCCCAGGGCCTGATGGATTCACCTGTGAATTCTATCAAACATTCAGAGAACAGTTAACCCCAATACTATACAAACTATTTGACATAATAAGCAAAGAGGGAGTTCTACCAAACTCCTTTTACGACACAAACATGGTACTGATTCCAAAACCAGGCAGGTCAAAAACAGAGAAAGAAAACTATAGACCAATCTCCCTAATGAATATAGATGCAAAAATTTTAAATAGGATACTAGCAAAAAGACTCCAGCAAGTGATCAGAAGGATCATTCACCATGATCAAGTAGGATTCATACCAGGGATGCAGGGCTGGTTCAACATTAGGAAAACCATCCACATAATTGACCACATCAACAAGCAAACTAGCAAGAACCACATGATTATCTCAATAGATGCAGAAAAAGCTTTTGATAAAATACAACACCCATTCCTATTAAAAACACTAGAAAGCATAGGAATAGAAGGGTCATTCCTAAAAATAATAAACAGTATATATCTAAAACCAACAGCCAATATCATCTGCAATGGGGATAAACTAGATGCATTCCCAATAAGATCAGGAGTGAAACAAGGATGCCCATTATCACCTCTACTATTTGACATTGTACTAGAAACACTAGCAGTAGCAATTAGAGAAGATAAAGAAATTGAAGGCATCAGAATAGGCAAGGAGGAGACCAAGTTATCACTCTTTGCGGATGACATGATGGTCTACTTAAAGAATCCTAGAGATTCAACCAAAAAGCTAATTGAAATAATCAACAACTTTAGCAAAGTTGCAGGATACAAAATAAACCCACATAAATCATCAGCTTTTCTATATATCTCCAACACAGCTCAGCAGCAAGAACTAGAAAGAGAAATCCCATTCAAAATCACCTTAGACAAAATAAAATACCTAGGAATCTATCTCCCAAGACAAACACAGGAACTATATGAACACAACTACAAAACACTCGCCACACAACTAAAACTAGACTTGAACAATTGGAAAAACATTAACTGCTCATGGATAGGACGAGCCAATATAATAAAAATGACCATCCTACCCAAACTTATTTATCTATTTAGTGCCATACCCATTGAACTACCAAAATACTTCTTCACTGATTTAGAAAAAACCATAACAAAGTTCATTTGGAAGAACAAAAGATCAAGGATATCCAGGGAAATAATGAAAAAAAAACACATATGATGGGGGCCTTGCAGTCCCAGACCTCAAACTATATTACAAAGCAGCAGTCATCAAAACAATTTGGTACTGGCTAAGAAACAGAAAGGAAGATCAGTGGAATAGACTGGGGGAAAACGACCTCAACAAGACAGTATACGATAAACCCAAAGATCCCAGCTTTTGGGACAAAAATCCACTATTCGATAAAAACTGCTGGGAAAATTGGAAGACAGTGTGGGAGAGACTAGGAATAGATCAACACCTCACACCCTACACCAAGATAAATTCAAAATGGGTGAGTGACTTAAACATAAAGAAGGAAACCATAAGTAAATTGGGTAAACACAGAATAGTATACATGTCAGACCTTTGGGAGGGGAAAGGCTTTAAAACCAAGCAAGATATAGAAAGAATCACAAAATGTAAAATAAATAATTTTGACTACATCAAACTAAAAAGCTTTTGTACAAACAAAACCAATATAACTAAAATCAGAAGGGAAACAACAAATTGGGAAAAAATCTTCATAGAAACCTCTGACAAAGGTTTAATTACTCATATTTATAATGAGCTAAATCAATTGTACAAAAAATCAAGCCATTCTCCAATTGATAAATGGGCAAGGGAAATGGATAGGCAGTTCTCAGATAAAGAAATCAAAACTATTAACAAGCACATGAAGAAGTGTTCTACATCTCTTATAATCAGAGAGATGCAAATCAAAACAACTCTGAGGTATCACCTCACACCTAGCAGATTGGCTAACATAACAGCAAAGGAAAGTAATGAATGCTGGAGGGGATGTGGCAAAGTAGGGACATTAATTCATTGCTGGTGGAGTTGTGAACTGATCCAACCATTCTGGAGGGCAATTTGGAACTATGCCCAAAGGGCGACAAAAGAATATCTACCCTTTGACCCAGCCATAGCACTGCTGGGTCTGTACCCCAAAGAGATAATGGACACAAAGACTTGTACAAAAATATTCATAGCTGCGCTCTTTGTGGTGGCCCAAAACTGGAAAACGAGGGGATGCCCATCAATTGGGGAATGGCTGAACAAACTGTGGTATATGTTGGTGATGGAATACTATTGTGCTCAAAGGAATAATAAAGTGGAGAAGTTCCATGGAGACTGGAACAACCTCCAGGAAGTGATGCAGAGCGAGAGGAGCAGAACCAGGAGAACATTGTACACAGAGACTAATACACTGTGGTATAATCGAATGTAATGGACTTCTCCATTAGGGGCAGTGTAATGTCCCTGAACAACTTTCAGGGATCCAGGAGAAAAAAAACACCATTCATAAGCAAAGGATAAACTATGGGAGTGGAAACACCGAGAAAAAGCAACTGCCTGAATACAGAGGTTGAGGGGACATGACAGAGGATAGACTCTAAATGAACACTCTAATGCAAATACTATCAACAAAGCAATGGGTTCAAATCAAGAAAACATCTAATGCCCAGTGGACTTACGCGTCGGCTATGGGGGTGGGGGGGAGGAAAAGAAAATGATCTGTGTCTTTAACGAATAATGCTTGGAAATGATCAAATAAAATATATTAAAAAAAAAAAAGAGTTCATGATTTGTCAAGCTTAGTGCTGGGTACTGAAGATACAGATACATACAGAATATTCAATGCCCGGAAGACTCCATGTTGCACTGGGGCAAAAGACTCATACACAGATGGTAAAATACAGGATCAGTAAATTTGTAGGGTAGGAAGAACTTCAGTGATTGGAGGAACTGTCAAGTTTCTCTTAGAGAAGGACCAATTTACTAAAGGAATATAGGGGTTCTAAAGGGTGAGTGTAGGAGAGATTACAATGAAGCTTGGGAGAACGTTTGTCCAAAGGCACAGAGGTGGAAGGTAGATATGCACAGGGAGGGAACAGCAAATAGACCTGTTTGGCAGAAATGGAGAGTGTTCGCTGGAGGAGTTATGACCTTTTGGAGCCATTTTGAAAAGGACAAGGAATGCAAGGCAAAGGATTTGGTATCTTGTCTTAGAGGTGAAAGGGAGCCTCTGAAACTTGTGGACAATCAGACATTAGCAGCTCTGGAGAGGATGGATTGGAGGGAGGCAAGATTGGAAGTGAGGTAACTAATTGGCAGGCAGCTATAATTGTCTAGATAAGAAGTAATCAAAACCTGGAATCTAAGACCTGTCATCCTCTAAATTTCCATTCCATCTAGTTTATATGTGTTTGGAATATTTTCATTTATTTCTTTCTACTTTCCTCTTTCCATTAGAATGTAAGCTCCTTGAGAGCAGGGATTATTGGGCTGCCTTCTTTGTATCCCCCAATATCTAACAAGGTGGGTAACATATAAGTGTTTAATAAATGCTGATTTTGCTCAAAATAGGAGCTGTGTAAGTGGAGGCAAAGAAATATGGGACGGAGATAGAACAGTCTAGCAACTGATTGAATTTAAGGGTCAAAGAAACAAAGATGAACCCAAGGTTGTGAGCCTGAGTTACTAAAAGGATGGTGCAGAAACAGCAAAGTTAGGGGGGAAAGACAAGGAATTGTGTTTGGGGAAATAATGTGTTTGAGATGCCTGAAGGTGGTAATGTCCAGTGGGAATATGGCAACATGAGATCAGAGCTCAGGAAAGAGAGTAAGGCTGGAAGCCACCTTTGAGAGTTGTCTACATTTTGGTACCAATTTAAGCCCTGTGATAAGAGGAGAGTGAGAATATGGAGGGAGAAAAGAAGCCAGGAGTTTAGTCATGCATAGGAGGAGGGTCTGAATGATGATCCAACACAAGAGACAGGGAAGGAGTGATCAGTCAGCTATGGAAGAGGACTAGGAAAAAAAACAATAGCATAAACATCCATGAGAGGGGGCCCAAGAAGAGGAGGTGATGCAGTGAGGGATGCTGCAGGAAGGTCAAGAAGGATGGGAGCTGAGAGAGTCATCTCTGTTGTTAATTCTCTTGGTTTAAGAAATTGTATTGCCCTCAAAAGTGGTTTGCCTAGGGTCATACAGCTAGTTACTGAGGCCACATTTGAACTCAGATATTCCTGAATCTAGGCTTTAAATACTTGAAGGTAGGTGCATTTTGAGCCTTCTTTTCTTCTGGTTAAGTATCTGGACTTTCTTCAACTAATACTTGTGGGGCAAATTCTTAGCCCTTCTAATCCATCCCTGCCCACCCCAGCTTTCAGGGTCTTCTTCTTTTTCTCTGAAATGTCTACATATCGACTTCACATATGGCTTGAGTTTATTCCTCTGCCCATATATTGTTTCACCAACAGAACCATTCTTTAAGGGTAAGGACTATTTTGTCTCAGCATCACTAGAGTTGAGTCAATGCCTGGCACACACTGGAGGCTGAATGAATGACTGATCTTTGTTCCTCTTTGGATATGATTCAGTTCATCTCTTCCCCTCCAAACATATCATACCCCCAAATTAATATAGTCCTCCAAAGGCATTCTCCCCAAGGCAGAGGATTGGAGGCAGCATCATATATAATAGGAGAAAAACTCTAGATTTAGAGTCAATAAATCATTACTAAGTGCCTACTATGTGACCAACACTGTGAGAGGACCTGGAAATCTCATGACAAAAATTAGAGCTTCCCTTTCCTCAAGGAGTTTCCATTCTATTTAAAGAGAATGCATGCACATCCTTATATACATGCAGTTAGAAGACTTGGGTTCAAATCCTGTCTCTGATACTTCTTTCCTCATTTGTAAAATGCGTTCATTAGCCTAAAGTGATTTTGAGTTTCTCTGAAAGCTTTAAATCCTATCATTTCTTCCACTCTGCACTTTTGCCATGAGTCCTAGAATAGCATGAACATGAATTATTTTGGTCTGTCATGTTATTATTAATTGCAGGCCACTAATCCCCCCCAATATATTTGAAAAGAACTATTGTCTAGCCAAAAGCAAACATAGAGTCCCTACTACACAAGAGCACCAAAAAAGGTGATGTTGGAGTTTAGTGGAAAGAGAGATGCCTTCCAGCTTGTAATTTGGGGATGAGTGAAACCAAATGAGGCTTCCTGGAAGAGGTGGTCTTTGAGGCAGGCCTTGAAGAAAATATCACAAATATTTCTCAGGACAAGGAATAACTTTCCAAGAACCTTTAGCTATAGACAATGTTGGGGCTTAGACTGATGAGTTTGATTTTCCCTGGGTCTTCTCTAATCTCTTCAAATAATTCAGGGATTGCTTTTAAATGCCATTTACTTAGTGGCAACTTCTTGGAAATGGGGATTGCAGCTGGAAGACTTGAGGATGGGACAGCAGAAAGGAAGGGAACTCATGCCTCCTATGTATTCAGTAGGAGTCATTTATCACTGGGGAACAGGAGATGGAGGGAACTTTCTCCTGGAATTTGACAACCATATACTCAGGCTGATTTCCCATTTAGTAGCAACCATTCCAATGATATTTCCATAATACTTTAAAGATTACATTTTAAAAATTCATCCAAACCAACAAACTCTTTTAAGTGAATACTTACTCAGAACAACAAAGGGATTAACATACCCATTTAAAGATGTGTAAATGAAGGCTCCAAGGGATTGTGCCTTTTGTGTAGTTATAAAATTATATAAACATTTAGTCCAAAATGGTGTTAGATACCCTCAATTCCAATTTTTTTTCTTTTCTAGATGAGGAAAATAAGGCTCCTAAGGGTTAAGGAACATGCTCCTGGTCATTTGCTCATAGACTTAGAGCAGAAAGTGATGTAAGAGGCTTTTAAATTGAATTCTGTCATTTCATGTTGAGGAAACTGAGGTCTATAGAGAGTAGTGACTTATCTAAGGTCACACAGGTAGTGGCAGAGGTAAAATTTCAACTCAGGTCCTCTGAGTTCAATTCAGTGGTCTTTCCACCATACCTTACTATTTATTATCTTTAGTAAGTATTCTCTATTTCCTGCAGTGGAAAGAATATTGAACTTGGAATCAGATGACCTAGGATTAAATCCCAACTCTGCCCCTCATTAAGTTAATGTGACCCTGAACAAGTGTTTTGCCCTCTTGGAGGTTCAGATTTCTCATCTCAAAAGGGAGGGACTTAGACTCTATGGGTTCTAACATCTCTGCCTGCTCTCAGGTTCTGCTGTCCTATGATATGTGGCTCTGGTCTTAGATATGGAAATAAGGTAGTTACAGGCAGGACAGTTCCTTCACCATGGAAATGGTTCTTTGGAAAGTGGAGGCTGATTTATGCCAAGGCAGGGTAGAGGGAAGCCTCAATTCCCAGGTTTACTCAGGATCTATGGGAGGATGACACTTTCCAATTACCTGTGAGTTGACCCCAACACCCTTTGGGAGTCTTTCTAAAATGTAAAGAAGTCTCTTTTTGGCATTTGTAAGGAGAGTAAGTACATTAAACAGGATGCAACCTTTCATCCATGCCCGAGGATCCTGTAAGCCTCAGGACTCTCATTCTGATGGCAGGTTTTATGGTATAATCTTGGAGAAAAATGCTACTGTGGGGCAATGGGGAAAGCATTCAGTCTGGTCTTAGAGGTCCACGTTTGAATCAGTGGCCTGCAACTTGTTAGTTGTGTGACCTTGGGCGATTGGCTTCAGTTCTCTGAGCATCTGTCCTTACATCTAAAGATCTCCATGACCTCTGAGATTCCATTCCTACTCTAGATCTAAGATTTACCAGAAATTACATCCTTTCTCTTCCATTCCATCCCCCTTCTTTTTCCCTTTCCTCAATCCCCCTCTCCATATTTTGCTGGGAACCCGGGGTATAAAGACCGTTTGATTTCTCAGTGACTCCCTCTCTAGCTGGTTTCTTTCCAAGGAAGGAAGCAAATACCAGCTATTCCAGGAATTCTCAATACATTTTTATTATTTAAGTGGAAATTTTTTTTAAAAGATTCCTCTTCTTCCTAGCTGTGTGACCCTGGGCAAGTCACTTGACCCCCATTGCCTAGCCCTTACCACTCTTCTTCCTTGGAGCCAATACACAGTATTGACTCCAAGATGGAAGGTAAGGGTTTAAAAAAAAAGATTCCTCTTCCCTTTCCCATCTCCCTTCTTCTTTCTTTCCCAGTCTTACCCTTCCCACCCCATAGATGTAAAGCACAAAAGAGTTTGCAAAGCTTTTAAATACTTGGAATTGTAACAACATTGCTGAGTTCACATATGTGTGTTTAGTGCTTTAAGGTTTACAAATCATGTTATATCTCCCCCCCCTTCAAACGTCATCATCACCTTTGGAGGTGGGTTATATCAAAGCTATTATCATCATTTTTCAGATGAGGAACCTGGGACTTGGAGAATTGAAATGACTTATTGAAGATCACATAGCGAGTGTGTATCAGAACTCGAACCCAAGCCTAGTAACTTGGGTTGAATATTTAATAATTTCAGAAGATGATAGACTTATATTTAGAGGTGAGAACATTAGAGGTCATCCAAAGCCTCATTTTGTAAATGAAGAAACATAAGTTCAAAAGGTTTGAGGGATTTTCCATAATGGGGGATGGAGGACCAGGAAAGGTCAATTAGTCCATACCTCTCATTTTACAGATAGGGAAACTGAGGTTCATAGAGTTTAAGTTGCTGGCCCAAATTCACACAGCTATTGTTTTAGAATTGAGATCTAAGACTTTTGCATCCCTATCCAGACTTCTTTATGTCATTTTCCTCTGCCTAATACAATGAAGACTGTCCCTCATGAAACATTTCTACATTGTAGCAGCATTTTGATTTATGGAATTATTAGAGATACAGGCTTTCTTCACTGCCATTCCCTCTTGGATGTAACAGAAAGAGAATTCTGAACTTCACATCATTTTAAATCAATGCCAAATGAATGACTTCAGAATTCAAAAGACTTGATTCTCAGCTTTGCCTTAGTTCCATGACTTAAAGAAGAGGGTTAGAATTGTTTGAACCTCCCTAGCCTCATTCCTCAAGAAAGGAAAATTCAGGGGCAGCCAGGTGGTTCGGTGGATTGAGATTCAGGCCTAGAGATGGGAGGTTCTGGGTTCAAATCTGATCTCAAATACTTCCTAGCTGTGTCATCCTGGACAAGTCACTTAACCCCCATTTGCCTAGTCCAATACACAATATTGATTCTAAAGACATAAGGTAAGGGCTTAAAAATAAAAGAGGGCCATTCATCCTGCCAAGGGTTCAAGAGCATTAGCAGAGAAAATACATCCCAGAAACTCCATTCAAACACCAGCACTTCTGCGAGATCATTAAGCTATTAAGCTGCGGTTCAATTTTCAAGCCCTTCAGCATTCAAAGTTTTCAAGGTTACAAAGGAAGTCCCTCCAGTTCTTTTCCCCAGCGGATCCTGTTCGTGATAAGGGAAAGTTAAGGTTTGTTTGAATAATCCATTAGCCGGTTGGAAAATTACCTTCTCATTATGAAGTATTCTGTGTCACTTTCATACTAATTACCCACACTGTGTTTATTGAGGATTAATGACTGCCCAATATTTTATTAATAACCAAGTGGCATTTGTTTTTTGCATAAATAATAAATAGATGGAGGGCCTCATTAAGGATACATGCATTGGCTACCTGGGTGCATTCATTGCCAAATTTTTTGCATTTATTAAAAAGAATCCATTTGGCACAAGGGCTGGGGGGAGGGTGGTAATTTTCTTCTGCCCCAACAAAGGAGCCTCATTCCTAATATCTCTAGCTCAATAGATCAAATTTGGAAAACAATGAATCATTGAAATCATTGAACTTGAGAACTTTGAATGATTTCTGTGACTTTGTAGCACAAACCCTGACTATGGGAACAACAACAACAACAACAACAATAACAATAAATATTGCTATAATGATTTAAGACATACAAAACTCTTCACATTCACTTTCTCCTTTAAGTCTCACTATTCACTATTCCCCTCATTTTACAGATGAAGAAACATGTTCAATAACTTGCCCAGAGTCACACAGCTATTGTTTGAGGCAGAATTTGAACTCAGGAATCTCCACTATATATAATGGACCATACAAATGGTAGTATTGCCTCTTCTTGAAGATCTCTAGGACAGAGGTCTCTAGTATAGACTGAGGCAGTCCTTTTCATTTTTGGACAGCTTCTATGGTTACAAGATCTTTTCCTTACATGGTGTTGGAATTTGTTTCCCAGAAACTCTCACCCAGTGTTCTTTGTTCTATCCAGGGGGCCCAAGATATGGAAAAGTTCCACTCTCTAAACCAAGAGAGGAAAACTAGGAGCAATCATTCAATACATATATACAATAGAATTGTATTGGGAAATGGGTTGAATTTGCTAAGGAGCAAAAATGGGCTAGAAGTGAGGATAAATAACAATGAAAACCAAAACCATTTATGACAAAGAGCGCTGTCCAGCATGGAAGAAGATTGATCAGGAGTAAATGGATTCCATTTCACTAGAGATCTTCAAGGAAAGGCTGAATGAGCATTTATTGGGGAGGTTACAATGGACATTCTCTTTTGAGAATTAGGTGCAAATAATTGGCCACTGAGGTGCCTTGCAATATTGTGAGTGTATAATTATGTGAATTCAAGTCTGTCTTCTCTCTAAAAGTTCTAATATTCCAAGGCAAAATCTGAACCTAGTAATCATAGCTGCAGAATATTGGGCAAGTCATTTCTCTTCTGTATGAATTTCTACTAAAAACTGGAGAAGACCTACAATGGAGAATTCTAGTCTCCAGGGGAAATTTGTATAAATGATAGTGAGGATGGGGACTCAGATGACAGACAGTTTACCAAAATTTGATAGGGTCACACTGTGAGCAGAGAAGGTCCTTTCCCCAGAACATCTGACCTTGGCCCTTGTAGCACAGCCAAAACCTAAACAGCCCAAATCTGGGGTGGCAAAGAGGAAGCTGCAGATATAGAGAAAGAAATAGGAAAAGGTCTCAGGAAGGGGGCAACTAGGTGGTGCAGTGGATAGGACATGGGATCTGGGATCAGAAAAACCTGAGTTCAAATTCAACCTCAGAAACTTCCTGGTGGTGTGACCTTGGGGCTAGTTATTTCATCCTATTTTTGTAGTTTCCTCTTTTGTAAAATGAGTTGGAAAAGGAAGTGGCAAACAACTCCAAAATCTTAACAAAGAAATCCAAATGGGATCCCAAAGAGTCAGATACAACTGAAATTATTGAGCAACAGCAGGCTCCAGGAAAGGGATGAGGAATAATTTCCTTCAAGTGGAAAACATTCCTTTGCCTTGAAACATAGGCTGGTGGGGTGGAGGAACCTTAGATGTATCTTGGATATCAGTATCTTAGAATACATAACTGGTCATCCTTTACTAGTTATGGGTCTAAACCAGACCCCTCCTGACCCTGTACCTCTATAATGATCTTTTCTTTTTTCTATTTGTGTCCCTTTACTAGGTTATAGGCTACATGAAGGCAAGGTCCACGACTTAGCCAAACTTTCTATCTCTCCTAGTACCTAGATTTGTTCACACTAGATACATAATAAATATTTTTCTTGAATGAATGGAAGCCTCAGTTTCCTCATCTGGAAAATTTGAATTTAATCCTTCCTTTACCTACTTTGCAGGATTGCTATGGATCCAATAAGTTCATAACAGTCTAACACATTACAGACTACAAAGACACTATGGAAATGGAAGGGATTATCATCATTAGGTTCTGACACATGCCTTTATTTCATTAAACAGCCTGTCTCTCTGAGCCTGCACCCCCAGCCCCCACCAAGTCTTCTAACAATAGAGACCCTCGTTTCTGCTAAAACTGTGTCATTCCTTCCGTGTTCGGAGAGTTAGAATCTAGGACAAGAGTATCAGCGGAAGGCAGTAGGTACCAGTGTTCCGGCTGTATATCTTATCAGATATTCACGAATGCAGCAAAGAGATGTCACGGGGAGCTTTCCGCGAAAAATATTTAATTAATGGCAACAGCTCCCGAAATGAATAACAGCATCCAGGCAATTACAGTGTTCAGCAAAGCAGCTCTCAGAGGATGGGGGACGTGGCAGGTTCGTGACTGACTGGCATTTAAATATGCCATCTACCCATTGGAAAGCCTACAGCCATCCTATCTCTTAAGACCTGGCCTGGGACCTCGAGCAGGGAAGACTCTAATAGCCATATTGTGTTTTGGAAGTCCACAAATTGAATTATATGTCATGTCTGGGTCCGGATGGAATTGAGACATACAGAGTCAGAAATCTTTACCTATATTTCTCTCCCTGTAATGGGGCAGGAGGGGGGTGATGGCAAGAATATTTGGTCATCCTGAAACTCTTTTGTGATGCTTCAGTTTGATCAAGTAGTAACACAAGATTCATCATTAGTACTCCAGTTGTGGAAGGTCCTACGAAGCTGAAAATGTTTCCAGAATCTAGTATTTAAAGCTGGAAGGGACCCTAAAGGCTATCAGATAATTTACATATTAGTAAACGGAGGCCAAGACAAGTCCAATGACTTGTTTGAGGTCAATGAATGGCCGAGTTAGGGTTCAGTTCAGGATTTTGAGCCTACTGATGGGTTCTGTGTCTTTTGTCCAAAGACTAGGCTCTCTACATTTACAAGACTCTTCACTAGGGGATGGAGCTCAATTTGGCTAGTATCCATTATATACTTTTTCATGCTGTTTATCTTGGTCCATGTGCAGTCTACAAAAACAAAAGGGGGAAAATAGCCCCATCCCTCAAGAAGTTGAACTCCTCAAAGGAGTATTTGTGCTGCAGCAGTACATGAAGACAGTCTAGCAATGCATCACAGGCCATCTGATGTGCATTCTCGGAGGGAAGACCATTGTGGAGGAATTATTAAAAGAAGACATTTACTAGCAGCATCACAATAAGAATGCAATGTTTCTATATCATCTCTAGGTTTATGAAATGTAAGTATCCTTATTATAATTGTATAGGTGAAGAAACAGGGATCCAGAGAAGGGAAGCAACTTACCCATGATCACATTAGTCATAAGTGTCAGAGGCAGCATTCAAAACCCCATTCTTTTTTATCATGGATAGGATGTGGAGATAGGGAGACCTGAGTTCAAGTACATGTCTAAATATTTGAACTCAGATTTTCCTGACTCTAGGCCCTGGTGCTCTATTCACTGTACTGCCTGGCTGCATCGTGATAGGTTATATTTCAGAAACATCTAAGTTTTTAGTCATAATACATACTACTCCTCTCTACTCTAAAAATTGGCCAAACTAAGTCACTTGACACAAACTAAATCATAAACTAAATCATATACTTATTAGCTGTCTGACCCTGGACAAATCATTTTACCCTATTTGCCTCAGTTTCATGACCTATAAAATGGGCTAGAGAAGGAAATGGCAAATCACTTTAGGATCTTTGCCAAGAAAATCCCAAATGAGGGTCACAAGTAGACATACACAACTGAAATGACTGAACAACATTTTTTCACTCATGGTACTTAATGTCCTGTCAACCCTGGCTGATCTCATGTTTTTTATGTTTTCCTTCCTTATCTCTTCCTCTTAGAATCCTTTGACTCCTTCAAGTCTAGTTGTAGTGCCATCTTTTATATGGAACTGTTCTTATCTGCTTCAAGCTATTACCCTTCCCTCCAAAATTACTCAATATCAAGTATGTTTTCGTATGTATTCTGCATATCCTCTTGAGAGAATGCTCTTTCCTTGAGGGCAAATGTCATTTAATTTTTGCCTTTGTATCACCAACATCCCACATAATATCTGGCATGTGATATATGGTTCTTGATTGGTCATTTTCAAACTGGAAGGGATCTCAGATGTCATCTAATGCAACTTTCACAATTTTTAGAGGAGAAAAATAAGGCCAGTGACTTGCCAAAGTACAAAGTTCAGTATATATATATGGTAGAGTCAAGATTTGAACCTCAGATTTTTAACAATGAAGCAAGCAGTCAAAAACCATTTAGGAATGGAGATGGATGTGAAACCATATCTTCCTCATGAAGCCAAACTCTGAACTTGATCAACTATGCCCTTTTGCCTCTCTGATAAAATGGAGATCCAGAATATTAACTAACACTCCCTGACACAAAATGTAGTATTTGGTTTTGTTTTAGGGCCATCAGGCTTCCTTTTACTCAGCACTTCTAACTTGATATCAGGGCTCTAAATAATTTCCTTCTTCTCAGGAAAGCAAGAAAATACCATGACCTCCATCTTTAATAATTTCAATTGGACACTGAATAATTGTCATTTCCCTCATTAGCATCACTGACTTTGCTTCTTGGAAAGTAGCCATCTTAATTAGGAAGCAGACTTTGTGCAAATCTGTAGGGTGAAATCTCAACTGAACCCAGGCTCCATTGTAGAGATTCAAGTCCTTTAATAGGGGAGACATGACATAGCATGGCATATTTTCCTTGGTCTTCTGATTTGCTTGGGGAAGAGGTGGGAAGAAAGTGAAGTGAGGATAGGCCATGTTCCATTTCAAAGAGGGAAGGTACATATGAGGCTATTTCCATTTGGATCCTTCCAGGTCATCTTCTGAAGGGGGAAAGATTCAGAGAATGAGGCAGAAATGAAAATAAGAGGCTAAATCAATCAATGTCCTTCATGACATTGAGGGCCCTAAGTGTGGCATTCTGGAAAGCCACATAATTGGGCTGTATGTGTAATTAACAACCTCTCACTTGACAGCATAATGGACATTAACAATATATTTAGTAATAACTCAAATTTCAAAGCATCACAAGACCTCAGTGCTAGAAAAGGTCTTCAAGGCCATCTAGACCAATCCAGACCTATACATCCCTCTAGAACAGGGCATTATTAAAGATTCCATGTGCCCCTATGGCATTTATTTCTTGTCTGACTTTGGTCAAGCTGTTTCCCCTTTCTAGATCTTACCAATTGGGTATTCAGCTTCTGCCTGAAGACCTGCAGTCAAGAAGAAACCAGTGCATCTCAAAGCAGCTCATTCAGCTTTTGGACAGCTCCAATGTTTTACAGAGTTTTCCCTTTCACTGAGCTGAAATCTGTCTGTCTTCAACTTCCACCCACCATCACTCCTTGTTCTGCTCTCTATGGCCAAAAAATCCAGCTTTCTGTACATTGGTCCTCCAAATACTTGAACTCAGTGTCATATATCCCCAAGTTTATGTTTATCTCTGTCAAACCAATTCCTTCAAAGGATTCTCCTATACCCTGGACATAAGTTCTTTTAGCCATGTGGTCATGGCTCTGTTCATTTGACAGCCTTAAACTGTGATACCTAGAACTGAAGGCATAAACTCAAATATAGTTTGACCAGAGCAGACTGTGGAAAGGCTTTTCCCTTTTAAAAACATTTCTCTTCCTTCCTCTAAGTTGCAATTCTGGACGTAGGCCAGACATGTGCTTTTATTCCCATTGAAAAGAGAAGAAACTGAGGGATAAAGAAGATTGTCAAAGTCCATAGAACTAGTAAAAGAAAGACCTGAACTGAAATTGAGTCTGGCTGATTTCATATTTAATGTTCTACGCTAAAACAAAATGCCTCCATTTCTATCCTCTGCTTCATGTTTTGTCAGCCTTTAAATTCTGAGTAATTGGGTAAGGAGAAAGAATGCTTGGGCAAATCTATCTATTTTACTGCATGTGAAAATAGCAAATGATGGAAAGTCAAAGGTCTTGAGTCAAGAATAACCCCTCCACCCCCTCCTGGAAAACATTCCTTTCTAGTTCATGTTTTAGAACAATGCTTACTTCCTTTCACTTCTAGGCTAAAATTCAAATTCCTCTTAAAAACTCTTCCCACTCTGACTCCAGTCTCACTCTTCAGACTTATTCTACAACATTCTCCTTCATGAATTCCATGTTCCAGTCAAACTGTCCTCTTGTTAATTCTGGTTCCTAATATTGAATCTCCCACCTCCATGCCTTTGTACAAGCTCCTCTCCTATCTTCATTCAAAATACAGATCATGACGCCCCCTACCATAAACTCCAATTGATCACACTCTGTGAAAATGTATATATTTTGTCCTAAACATTCTACTTACAGGTTCTTTTCCATGTGAAGAATGTAAAGTGCTTAAAAGAAAGAGTTAGAGAAATTTTGTTATCTGATCCCCAGCACCTTGTAGAGTGTCTTGAACATAGCTGGTATTTAATGGCTACTTCTGGCATGAAATTAATAATTTAATACACATCCATCAATCTAGCCTTCATGGCTAGAAGAGTTGAGGGGGAAAAGACATTGAGGGTAAGGTATTTAAAAAAACCCAACTAATCTTCTCTCTAAGAATCATTACTATGTATTGGTTCTGAGATAGAAGAATGGTAAGGGCTTGGGAACTGGGGTTAAATGACTTGCCCAGGGTCACACAGCTAGGCCAGAAATGAACTCAGGACCTCTCATCTCCACACTTGGTTTTCTATCCACTGAGTCACCTACCTGTTCCAAGGCTAAGGTATTTGGAATTGAGAAATCTCAATTTTTGTTGTTAATCTTATTGATTCAGTGGAGCTTGGGGCTACTTTGGTCCAAAATATGGGGCTCTTCTGAGAATAGAATGAGATGATGAATGTCAAACACTTTTCAAAACAGAAAGCATGCAATGTGAATAGACAGAGAGCTGGATGATAATATTATAGTGATGCCAACATTTACAGAATGTTTTACACTGTGAGGCAGCTAGGTGGCATGAGGAAGACATGTGTTCAAATCTAACCTCAGACTTATACCTGGGCATATCACTTCACATCTGCCTTCCTCACTTTCCTCATCTGTCAAATGAATAGCCTATATCTTCCATGGGTATTACCAAAATAGATAACAAATGTAAAGTGTTTTGTGGACCCTAAAGTATAAGCTCTTATTGCTGTAAGCACAGTATTTATTACCATGCCTGGCAAAAAATAAGTGTTTAATAAATGTTTTACCTAGCTATCTCTATCATTTATATCTAATTGTCTTTCTGTATAATTATCTATAATACTATGAGAGTTATTCTCATTTTCATAGAGGAGGGGGATGAAATGTTGAGAATATTCTCCAGCAAGCCACAACTTCCCTAGGCCTTATTTTTTTCCCAGTAGGATGAAAAGGGGCAGCTAGGTGGCACCATAGTGTGCAGAATGCCAGGCTTGGAGTCAGAAACACTCATCTCTCTAAGTTCAAATCTGGTATTAGATACTTATTAGCTGGGTGATCCTGGACAAGTCACATAACCCCATTTGCCTCAGTTTCATCATGTGTAAAATGAGTTGGGAAAGGAAATGGCAAACCATGCCAGTATCTGTAAACATTGCCTTTGGCCATCCAGCTGATAGGCATCAGAAGAGAGTTCTTCTTGACTGTATAGCCATTGCCCTGGTCACTACTCCATGTCTCTAGTTGATGGCTAAGGTTCCTTGTACTTCCGGTATTCTATGAATCCTCCAGAGCAATGAAAATAGAGATCATCACTGCTGGTGACTTTTGGGGGCTTTTAGAAGGCTAGCCTTTTAAAGGACTGTCTCACTGAGTAGAGATATTATTAATTTCTCTGAGTTATCAGTAGAAACCCCTTTCAGGCCACCTAATCATTCTAAAATGATATTTGCATTTATTTAACTTTGTAAAGTAGCTCTAGAGGGGCCTTGAATATTAAACTACTGGAAGTCCTGGGCAGATCGGTTGCCTGAGGTCCTCAATTCTTTCTAGCTCACTCTCCCCACTGTGTTCCCAAGAATGAAACCTGTAGAGTGTACCAGTATAATCAGCGGGTGTACCCTGATTGAGTTACAATCTGGGAATGCAATTGGGCCCAATGGATCTCAGTATCATATGCTTAAGGAAAAGAATTAACAACCACAGGATAGTAGGACCTAGAGCATGGTGGGAGACAGACAGCTCACCAGGGTTCTTATTCTCTAACAATCTCTAACTAAACACAATTTGTGACTTTCTTGATTAGGCTTTTCTCCTCCCAAAATAGAAATGAAAAAAAAATCAGGTACAGACAGCCAAACGATGTCATTTCTATCTGACAGTTATCCAGCATCTCTTCCCTATGAATTTCAATGCTTTGCTCCTCATGCATACGCTTTGATCATCAAGTTTGGGCAGAAACTCTTGTTGCCTCAACAGTCCGAAAATCTTGATTCAAGACCCATTTTTTCTCTGCATCATCTGGGGAACCTTGAGCAACTAACTTCCTCTGTGCCTCATTTTTGCCATCTCTTTATTACTGGGGACTGACTACTGCTCCCAATCCTTATAAGAATATGCAGAGTGACCTGATGGAATCCCCTATGTAGAAGATGATACATATAACTAACATAAGGTATTTGGATTACATGTTCCCTAAAAGGACTTTCTGGGCTAAGTTTCTATGGTCTTGATCCAACATGAATTTATGAATCACTTACAATGTAGCAGACTTTGGTGAAGGACTTGAGATAAGAAGAGAAAAAGGGAAATGATTTCAAGCTGGGCCTGGAGTCAGGAAGACATGAATTCAAATTCAGACTTGGTATACTCAATAGGCTAAAGAATTGTTTCCATGGGTGCTCAAGTCTGCCCACCCATAACACATATCTCTATGATGCTTACCTGAAACAGGATTGAATGTAGCAGTTACTTCTCATTCATACCAGAATACCTAGCTGTGTGACCTTGGACAAGTCACTTTACCCCATTTGCCTCAGTTTCCTCAGGTTTAAAATGAGTCAGAGAAGGAAATGACCAGTCACTTCAGTATCTTTGCCAAGAAAACTCCAAATGAGGTCACAAAGAATTGTACATGATGGAAATGACTGGACAAGAATGACATTTACATGTATATAGACAAGTAAAAAATGACAGCTAACCTTTATATTTTATATTACATTATTAATACATGCTATTTTATTATTAACTCTAATAAGATGAATCAATAATATTTATAACAATAATATAAGTATATGTGGTCTACAGATCACTTCAGATTGATCACCTCATTTGATTTTTACTTTCCTTTATATAACTGCCACTTAGCACAAGACTGCTTCATAGAAAGGGAATAATAAAGTCTTCCTGATAGCAAAATGGAGACAGAGCTGACCAAGGAGCCATAAAAATAGAGTTCAAGTCCTACCTCTGACACATATTGGCTGTCACGTTATCTACCATCTCTCATTACCCTTGACCACTTTCTCAGACAATAAGTTTTAGAGAAAATGTTGACCTGAAATAGTGGGAGTAGATTTCTCATCCAGGAGATTCCTATACTGATGAAATATGTCCAGCCACTATCTTTATCCCTTGATCCTTTTAAAATGAGACAAAATATAAAAAAGAGATAATTCCTGAGGCAGGTAAAGTGCTTGAACTTCCTATCAGGTCCCTCATAGCCATCATATGTCATCTCCTTGTATTCTAACAATCATCTCTTCATGTGTGTGTCCCATTACTAATGGATGCAAATTTTCCCAAAACAACATTCCCATCTGAACAGATACACTTCAAAGGAATTTGTATGAATCACCAAGGCAAAATTAAAACCATCCTCCAGGCCCAAAGCCTCATAGCCATCATCTAGAAAGGCTAATGAGTATAAGTTCTCTGGAAGCCCTAAATAAAAGGTACATATTGATGGATACTATAGTAGATGTTATGATCAATAATGAGTAAAAGGCTAAACAGAATGGATATTTCCAAAGAAGTCTTGTCTTCCAAGGAAGCAATGATGACTTTCTAATTGTATTATGTGGAATTTGAGATAGACTTGATAGCAGTGAACTTTGCTATCCATACTTAACAGATTTGAGTGTCTACTCTCGCAAACCTTTAGAAAGTTGAAATAGTGTGTATTACTGGAAATAGAGTGGAAAAGCATGTGCTCTTTTCACCAAGCTAGGACTGATTACTTTGGGAGACAATATGTATATTCAAGTTCTGTGGTTTTGCTTTGATTATCTGAGGTGCTCTTTGGGAATGGCTTTCAGGATCAGTTTACTAATTTTGAAAAAAAAAGTTAATCTTATTATTTTACATCAGCTTTGTACCCTATATCACAACCATCCAATTTGATTATTGCTCTAGTTCTCCAAAATTGGTTATGAAAGTTTGCCTTTACTGAGAATATCTTAAAGGATTTACAAGAATAATTATAATTATGATTTAGATAATATTTAGCTCCCTACATATATTTTCTTTTTTTGTGCTTTTTTATAGCCCCATGATGTAGGTACTAAAACTATTATTATCTCCATATTACAATTGAGAAACTGAGGTTTTGAGTTATTTGTCCATAGTGATGTAGCTGATGCTCAGAGGCCAGTTTTGAACTCAGGTCTTTCTGACTTCAAATCTAATACTCTAATATGCATTGTTAAGTTTCTATCAGACCCATTTAAAACAACTTATTTAATTAATTAATTTAGAATATTTTCTCATGGTTTTGTGATTCATGCTCTTTCCCTCCCCTCCTTCCATCCCCCTCCCATAGTCAATACTCAATTCCACTGGGTTTACACCTATCTTTGATCAAGACCTATTTCTATATTATTAATATTTTCAATAGAGTGGTTGTTTATAGTCTACATCCCAAACATATCCCCCATTGAACCATGTGATCAAGCAGTTGTTTTTCTTCTGTGTTTCTACTTCCACAGTTATTTCTTTTGGATGTTGATAGTGTTCTTTCTCCCAAGTCCCTCAGAATTGTCCTGGATTATTGCATTGCTGCTAGTAGAGAAGTCTATTACATTCAATTGTGCCACAGCATATCAGTCTCTGTGTACAATGTTCTCCTGGTTCTGCTCCTTTCACTCTGCATCAATTGTTGGAGGCCATTCCAGTTCACGTGGAATTCCTCCAGCTCATTATTCCTTTTAGTACAATAGTATTCCAATACCAACAGATACCATAATTTGTTCAGCCATTTCCCAATCGAAGGGCATCCCCACATTTTCCAAGTTTTTGCCAACACAAAGAATGAGGCTATAAATATTTTTGTACAAGTATTTTTCCTTATTATGTCTTCGGAGTACGAACCCATATCACTGTATGGCTGGATCAAAGGGCAGTCAGTGAAAGACCTAATTTTTAGGAAAACATTTCTGACAGCTGAGCAAAGGATAGATTGAAGAGAGGAATGAGGAGAAATACAGTAAGGAAGGTAATCAGAAGACTATTGCCTTAGCATCATTTTATTCCTAATTCTCCCTAAGTCTGTATCTTTGTATCTTTTCAGTGTCCTTTGTGGGGTTAGCATTCATCTCTTGAACCTTAAGCATGGATTTCTCTATAGGTTTGATTTTGTTCCTCTTCTCTTTCAGCATCTTCTCCCTTGATATCCTCAGTTCCCATGGGTTAAGTGTTTCTGAAAAGGACATCATAACCCTCTAACCCTCAAAGTTCTTCTGAGATCTAGCCCTGCATCATTACATGCCAGTTAGATATCTCTGTTATGATGCCCTATAAATATCTCAGTCTCAACAATCTCCAAAATAGAAAAAAATCACTGTATTTTCCCCCAAACCTCTATTCTCCTCACCTTCTCTATCACTGTTGAGAGCATCATTATCCTTCCAATGATGTAGGACCACAACTTGAGTCCTCTTTCCCTTCTCATTCTCTGGTACTCTCCATTTCATTCTTTCTTTGCAACATACTCATAAACAAACCCTTCTATCTTTAGTTATACCCTCATTTCCTCTTGCCTGGATTCTTGTAATAGCTTCCTTATCAGACTCTCTATTTTTCAATCTATCATTCACATAGTTGTCAAAAATATCTCCAGAAGGCTCAATCTGACTATGAAAACCTTTAACAATTACTTTTTACTTCTGGGACACACTGCAAGCTCCTCATCCTGACTTTCCCTCCTGGTTTCCACTTGCTTTACTGATTTATCTCCCCTTACCCCCTAAATATATGGCACAAGGGGACACATGGATTCAGAAAGATCTGAGATCAAGTGTGGCCTCAGATGTTATTAGGCATGTGACCCTGACCAAGTCACTTAAACACTCTTTGCCTCAGTTTCTTCAACAGTAAGATGTAAATAATAGTAACACCTATCTCAAGGGACTATTATGAAGATCAAATGAAATCAAATTTATTAAGTGCTTAGCACTGTGCCTGATTTGTATTGTTGAGTTGTTTTAGTCATGTCTGACTATTTGTGACCCCATTTGAGGTTTTCTTGGCAAAGATTTTGGAGAGTTTGCCATCTTCTTCTCCAGCTTATTTTACAGATGGTTTAAGCGACTTGCTGGGTGTTACACAGTTAGGAAATATCTGAAGCCAGATTTGATCTCAAGAAGATGAATCTTTCCTGACTTCAAGCCCAGTATTATACTCACTGCATGTAGGTTCCAGGTATGAACAAATTCTTCCCCTAATAAATTTTTAGAAGAACTAATTTTTAAAAGATCATTAATTCATTCACTAGACTCCATGAATTTAGCTAGATTGGTCCTCAAATAATAAATGCCTACTGTGAAATTTAGATTACTCCACCCTACTTAGATCTTACTTTATGGTGAAGATAAAATTGTAATCTCTTGATTGAACAATGGAGGTACTTAGTTCTTACTTTATAGTGAAGCTAGAACTTTAAGCTAAGTCTATTTTTAGATCTTAATATAAAAAGGTGTTAAGTAACTATAAAGGGTAAATTAATCACAAAAAAGTTAAGTAACTAACAAAAGATGAACTTAACAAAGAATGTTAAGTAACTCAAAAGATGTAATCTAATCAAAGAAGATGAGAACTAAATAATGGGCAGTCCTGGAGAAAAGCCTCTGATGTGATTGGTAGACATGAAAATTTAGAGAAGGGATCACAAGAGTAAAAGGTCTATATATTTTGCATCACTTCCTCTCTCTGGAATCTTTTGTCAGTGGAGAGGTGGCTGGTGGCAGCGAGCTGGGCCTTTCGGCATTTTGGCATGGCTACAGCTATTGTCCAGTTTGATGGTGCGTTTCTGGCTAAATTTCCCTTCTTTCCTTTCCAAACTTTATCCTCTTAGAAGCCTCTAATCTTCTTCAGAGACCTAGTGGCAAAGATCTTGAACTTGCCCTGGTATAGACCAGGTGGGAGAAATCCTATACACTCTTCTCTCTTTCTCCTTAAATTCCTTCCCTCTGTTAATTAAAGTGATCATAAATTTCCAGACTGACTTGAGTATTTTATTTGGGATTTTTCCCTGGTGACCAATTAATATAGATTTTAAGTCACAACCCTAAATTATCTTTACACTAGTCCATTACCAGACCTAACCTCAAAGCTAGACAGGACCAGTTGGGCCTGGCACTCTCTTGGTATAGACATCTAGAGCCCAAAGTAACTGTGTGGCCCAATACAACACATGAAGCACTGATTCCCAACAGGTCTTAAAATGATGAAGACCTGGGTAATATCTTATAGGGAACATTACTTTTTTTATTGGTCAAATGCTGACATTAACTCATATTCCTATAGCATCTTCTTCACACAGAGCCCTGTAAGACCAGTAGTGGAAAACTGAGATTCCCATTTTACAGATGTGAACACTGAGGCTCATAGACCTAAAATACCTTGCCCAAAGTCACAGAACTAGTTAAATAATGGACTATGAATCTGGTCTCTTGACTCCCAATGGGAGACTTCCATTACATCCTTGTACTTCCTATTATCATAGTTTCCTCATGGCATCATCAAGAAGCTCTAAGAAAGTTTGTATTTGGGATACAATTTTTATATAGAAGAGGTTAAAAAAATCCCAAGAATTTTTTTTCTAAAGGCATGCATAAATTTTTGAGGTATAGTATCATAGCATCTCAGAACTTATAGAACAAAGAATATAAGATTTAACATAGAGTTTAAAACAGATTTTACCAACTATTACCCAAGAGCCACATCTGACCCTTGGCTTGCTTTTGTATGGCCTACAGGCTAATAATGTTTTGTACATGTTTAAATGAATTATTTAGAAACTATTTCAACAAAAGGTATTGAGTCCAACTTCTTCCTTTTATAGAGACCCAGAAAGTTTAAATGACTTGACCAACATCATAAATGTAGTAAATTAGAGAGGTAGTTTTTGAATCCAATTCTTCTGATGACTAATCCAGATTACACTGTCTCTCTAATATGCTTATCACTACTAGTCTTAAGAAGCCTATGACATGCTAGAGCAGTGATGGTGAACCTATGACATGTATGCCAAAGATGGCACACAGAGTGCTATCTGTAGACACCAGTACTGTCCCTGCCAGAGTTTGTTATTAGTAGAAAGGCAGAAGAACTTGGGCTGAGCTGCTCACTTTCCTCTTTCCATAGTGCCAGATGACTTTTTCACACCACCTTCCTTTCTGCTCAACAGTCTAATGGGAACACTTCCTAATCCCCTCTCTGGGATAAGGTAGGCGGCTCACAAGCAGCAGAGCTGGAGGGGAGTAGAGCACTTGGATTACTCCCCTCTCCCTCTCTATACTCGTTGAGGACATTCCTCACTTTACCCACCCCTCTGCAAAAAAAGCCCAATGCGAGTGCTTTCTCCCTCCCCTGTTTGTGTGGGGTATGTGTAGCATGCCTGGCACTTGATGGGGGTGGGATGGGGCATGTCATGGAGTCTCTGGGGAGATGGGGCATTGTATGCTGTCTCTAAGAGGTTCACCATTACTGTACTAGAGTGTAATTCAAATCAGATTAAAATGTAATTTGATGGGGCAGCTAGGTAGCTCAGTGGATTGAGAGACAAGTCTAGACACTGGAGATCCTGGGTTCAAATATGGCCTCAGTTGCTTCCTGGCTGTGTGTGTGGACAAGTCACTTAACCCCCATTGCCTTGTCCTTACCATTGTTCTGTCTTGGAACCAATATATCATATTGATTTTAAGATGGAAGATAAAGGTTTAAAAAAATCAAATATAGTCAAAATCTAGTCCTAGGCATTCTTATGCATAGATTGATGTCTCCAATTTCTTTTGAGCTTGACACCATTCTGTATGTATGTATGTATGCATGTATGTGTTATGTATGCATGTATGTATCTATCTCATGTATCTTCCCATTCCTATCTTTTTGAGAGTAATCAAGTGACCTTCCCATCTCTTAGCTCATCTGAATTCTCTGTGTAAATACACAAAGCCATATCCCTGTTCAGAATGAAATGGCTCCCACTCAGGAGTGGAAATGCCCAGAAGAGAATATTTCCTGAGTGACATGTAAACCCTATTGTGTTCAGGAGAGAAGAAGGCTATTGTTGAGAGAAACCGAGTTAGGGGCGGGGTGGGAGATGCATTAGAACCAGTTTACTAAACCTTTTAAGCAGCTGACCTTCATGCTTCACACAGAACCTGTGCTACAAATAACAGGTTGGGGTCCCCAAATTATTAACACCTAGTTGGAAACAATCATCTCTGGAATATGAAACACTTTACATCAAATTTTGAAATCTCATTCCGGGAGCTAATATGCCTCCCACCTAATTTGCTTGGAGCTGGAGGAGTAATTATGGGGCCAGCATCACCCAAAATTGTATTCTTAATTGTAAAATGAATTTGCATCAAAATGAAGTCACCTTGGCTTGGCTGGGGATCATTCTGCTCCTCTCCCCCACCACAACTGTGAGCACAAAAGAAGGAAGGAATCTGGTTTGCATTTGATAGGTTTACCATCCTCAAAATAATTAGGGCAAAGCATTAATTAGGAAGAAACTCCAGGCCACCCAGGACTTCCAGCAGAAAATGCAGAGCTGTAGCTTTGGTGGTTTGAAGTTTTTAGCATAAATCAGGAATGTCATCCTTTAATAAGTTAACTAATGCCTTCCTGTTTCTGATGCTGAATCCTTTGTATTTGGCCACAATTTTCAAGCATTTCTCAGATCCAACTTCATCCTGTTTGGCTTACAAGCCTCAACACTTCTTTTCATTCCTGATGTATCATATCTGCTTTATAGATTCATAGAGTCATAGGTCATAGACAAATCATTAGAACGCAGCATGACAGAGCATAGAGGGACCTTAGAACATAGGCTCATGGAGCTGGAATGGACTTCAGAGGATGGAAGGTTAGAACAGGAGGGAACTTTTGAGGATGGAAGGTTAATGTGCAAAGTTTGATTTTAAGTTCCTTGAGGTCAGCGACTGTCTCATTGTTATCTTTTTATCCCCAACCCCTTCCAGAGTGTCAATTATTGAATATTTGTTGAGTATTTGAAGAGACCTTGGAATCTAATCATTAGAATAAAGAAGATAGAAAGTGTTAGGGCATAAAATGTTAGAGCTGGCTGGCTCTTCAGAGAACACTGAAACAGAACTCTAGAGGGGCACGAGACCTCCATCTGTCTAGTACATTCCTCCTCATTTTATGGATGAAGGACCTGTAATTGATAGTGGTGAAGTCAGTCAGTTGATCAACTCACATTTTACTAAATGCCTGCTGTATTCCAGACAGGAAGGCAGAAAGCATTCCCAGCTTTCAAGGAGGTTCCAGACTAATAGGGGAGCCACAAAACAAATACAAACAAGTTCTTCTGTGCAGGATAAATTGAGAGAAAGGGTGGGGAGTCTTGGAGGGAAGGCACTAAGTTCAAGGGAGCCTGGGAAAATTTTCTTTTTTTTTCTTTTTTTTAAAAACCCTTACCTTCCGTCTTGGAGTCAATATTGTGTATTGGCTCCAAGGCAGAAGAGTGGTAAGGGCTAGGCAATGGGGGTCAAGTGACTTGCCCAGGGTTACACAGCTAGGAAGTGGCTGAGGCCGGATTTGAACCTAGGACCTCCCGTCTCTAGGCCTGGCTCTCAATCCACTGAGCTACCCAGCTGCCCCTGGAAAATTTTCTTAAAGAAAGTAGAACTAGCTGAGGCTTGAAGGAAGTCAGAGAGTTAGGAGGAAGGAATGAGGAGGAAGAATATTCTAGGCATGAAGGACAACCTCCCTGGTGGAAGATGTTTGAAGTCAAGAAATGGAGTCTATTTTGAGGAACATCAAGAATGTGAGTGACTCTGGAACATTGCTAGGTTTACCATTCTCAAAATAATTAGGGAAAAGCACTAATCGAAAAAAAAACCCACCAGGCCACCCAGGAGTTCCAGCAGAAATTGCAGAGCTGTAGCTTTGGTGGTTTAAAGTTTTTAGCATAAATCAGGAATGTCATCCCTTAATAAGTTAACTGATACATTCCTGTTGGAGGAGAGTAAAATATAAGAAGACTGGAAAGATGGGGCCCAGTTTATGAAAACCAAATGGATGGTTTTTATTTGGCCACCATGATTTTTGTGGAGAAGCTGGGATTAGAATGTGTTTTCTTGTTCATAGTTCATTACTCTTTTCACATACATGTACATGCATATTTTTACAGCCAGAATTCTTTCTTTCTTACCCTAGTCACACCATTACCAGTCTGTGTTGCTGAGCCATTTCCTAGAAAACCACTATAAACACATTTTGGTCTTACTGTGTAGATCGACTTTCTAATTGCTTTGAATTTACTATATTGCTAGGCTGGGGATTGCTTTGAAGTGATTATGAAAGTATAAGAAGGCTTCTGGAGGGGGAATTTAGCAGAGGAAATGATTTGGAGGAATTCTATTTTGAAGTTCTAGGCTAACATAATTCTTGGCTTGCATGGCAGGATGCCAAGAGATTGGCCTGGGCTCTGTAATCATGGAGGCTGTGATCTGATCCGAGTCTCTCATTTTAGTAGGAAGTACAATAACTGGGCCTCTCTCTTTGTCTCTCTGTCTCTTTGTCTCTCTGTCTCTCTGTCTCTCTGTCTCTGTCTATCTGTCTCTCTCTCTTTCTCTCTCTCTCTGTCTCTGTCTCTCTCTCTCTGTCTCTCTCTGTCTCTCTCTCTCCTTTCATTGTCTAGGACCTGCATTCTGACTTTACTCCCTGACTTCCCAAAAGTTCTCCCAGGATGCATGTGGGATGTATTCTTTAATTTTTGCAGATATGAGCTACTCTGTGGAGTGCCTTGTGTGCCAGCCTCATGCCCTGTAGCCTATATGTTATTTTCAGTTAATCTAGACCTGACTATGCTGGCTAAGTCTGAGCCCCAGGCTCCTTCCCTGTGGAATTAAATGATGATAAATCAAAGTTCTTTTCCAGCTTCCCTCGCATGCCCAAGAAAGATCTGACAATGCTAGGGATGAACCTGAAGCCAGTGGAGCAAATTAGGTCTATGACTGCTGCTGACCTCAGGGAGTCTCTCTGGTAAGGAAGGAAGGCAGCAGAGACAGGCCATGTGCCAAATGCCAAGTATCTTAAGTGTGTCAAAATATCCATGATTCTGGCATTAAAGTCATTCCCTTTATTGAATCCTAGCTTTCTAAATCTGGAGCTGAGAAGCCCACACTAATCTCTTGGACCTCAGCAGGTCATCTGGGTCAATGCCTTATGGTTGAAGGAAATAGAGGCAAAGGGAAATTAAATGACTTGTTCAGGGTCACACAGATAACAAACATCAGAAACAGGGTTGGAATCGTAAGTCCCATGACTGTAGAATCCTTGGGTTTTTCATCAGAATGCCATGCTGATCTATTCACAACTACTCCATCCCTTGGTAGACCATTCTTTGTGGATTTCAGAATCAAAATTGAAGAATTTCAGAGTTGGAAAAGAGTTCAGAGACCATCTCATCCAACCCATAGTTAGTTCCCCAATAGGTAGTTTGAATAATGAATTCTGTTAGCTGGTTACGTTATTCCAATTCACACTGCATATTTCCATTGGGCTAGAACCAATTACCACATTTTACATAATTATTACAGAATAGTGTGAATTCGAATTCATGCAACCACTTCTCAGGATTCATTATTCACCCTAATAGGGACCTAGTTTCCCCAAAGCAGTCCATGCTACACCATACATTATAAGTGGTCCTCCAACTTCTGCTTAGAGCCTTCCAGTGAGGGGGAAGCTGCCAACTCTAGCTTCCAGGTACTCTACTTTGGTATAGCTCTAGTCATTAGGGCATTTTTTACATTGACACATTTTCTGATCCCCACAATTGCTCGTGTACCAATTTCCCAAATTTCTTTCCATTTATTTTGCATATTTTCTGTATATAATTACACATGTAAATGTTTTTCTTCCTCCTTCCTCTCCCCCATTCTAACATGAGTGTTAAGGTCCTCCAGGACAAGTGATTGATTGACTGACTGACCCACAAGCTGGCACTGGAATCCAAGAAATCAGTGCCAACAAGAGTGAACCAGGGAGGACCAACTATAGGTCTAAGGACACAGGCTCTTCGTTCTTAGGTTTTTGTCCTTACTTGATAGGGCACACAGTATTTCCTCTTACGTTTAGATCCTATGATGCTCAGGAAATCAAGAAAGATTTTCTCATTCTCTCCATTTCCACACTTGAGTTAGAAGACCTGTACTTAGTGTTCTGTGGTATTTCAAGAACCTTCTTTAAAATATTTCCATCCAATCATCCATGCCCTCTAAAGTCCTCTTGAGTGTCTCCGTTGTAGTCGGCTCTCAATCCATAGATACTAAATGCAATTGAAATGTCTCCCCTTGCCTAGGTGGAATGAGTATGGTTCTGGAGAAATCCAACCTGCCCCAGCCTAGAGTTGAAGCCTTCTGGCCTAGGGTGAACCAAAAATGTCATTCTGTGGTATGTCCAACCATTGAGAGCCCTTCTCAGTGTTTCTTTTTTCCCTCCAGTTAAGAAAAAAATGGAATTATTTTGCTCATAATTTTAATGAGCTAGATGAAGATTCGGCTACCATCCAAAGCATGCAGTCCTCATTGGCACTGGGGGAAATTATTAATATTTGACTGGTGGACTTGCTTGAACAAATGCAATAAAAAATGTTCTATGTCCTTGCGAGCTGGAAAAGCAGATGGCATTCGGAAGCTGAGCTGCATCCAGCAGTTTGGAATTTGAAATTAAATCTATTTGAAGCTTTGTTTGTGCCTCCGGCAAGTCTACCCCTCCAATGAAGGAGCCAAGCTGATCCAAGCCCTTTGGACCCTGGACAATTTGGAAAAGGCTTCTGGGGATGTGTGGTCCTTTAAAGCCCATAACCCTGTAGCAGGGGTGGATGGGAAAAGAAAGTAGCTTTGGAAAAATGATTTTGTGCAAAGATCTGTTGTTAGCCTGATGAGATGAAATGACTCAGTCTAGGAACCCAGAGTGTTGGGGTCACTAGGGCAACTGGGCACTATGACTTGAGGCATTTAGTTTGCCTAAAAAAGACTTTGGGTTCTGTGTGTGTCTGCCACTAATCCTTTGGTCACTGGTTGGGGCTCAGATTTGGAAACAGATACTGGGGAGATGGTCCGATACTCCATGGCTGGGTCAATGAGACTGACAAGATACTGAGAAGCTTTGGTTTTTGTCACTTACCCACAAAGACTTTGGTTCATGGGTGGGTGGGTGGGAGGGAGGGGAGCTCAGGGCTACTGTTGTCTTCAGATAATTGAAAACAGGCTAGAACTGTAGTCCTTGAGAGACCCAACGTTTTAGGAGAGGATTAGGTCCTTCTCATTTCCTTTGGCTCATATGAAGCAATATTTCTCAAACATCCATCTCTTTTGGGCCTCCTCTTTAGAGGAAAATTTGATCTTAGATCTAGAAAGGATTAGAGGATATATAAGGGAGTTTTTGTCCTGACCATAAGAGAGATACCAGAGCAGAAAGAGACTTTGGGGGAGATTTGAGATTTGAGAAGGACCTCCTTAGAATATAGAATGTCAGAGAACTTGGAGGGACCTTAGAACATGGGATTTCAGAGCTGGGAGGGGCCTTAGAACAAAGAAGGTCTGAGCTAGGAGGGACCATAAAACAGAAAATTTTAGGTCTAGGAGGAACCTTAGAACACAGAATGTCAGAACTGGGAAGAAACTTAGAATATCTGTAATAGATCCTCTGGTCAGGGAATAGGGAAGGGTCTCCTGTTTTGACTTTCTGCAGCAGAGATTTGATCCTGGAGAGACATTTTCTCTTCCTAAAGGAGGATGAAACTCTTTTTGTATACTCTAGTTTATTATATCTCCAACCCAGAGCAGAACTTGGGGTAATCTGTTACATCTTATATTAGGTCATGCATCCAGCTCCCTAGAATGAATTAGAGGGTCTTTTATGAAAAAAAAGTCAATATATAAAGTAGATTAAGTGCAGGGAAGTTATTTATTACATTTAGTACAAAAGAAATGCTTGTAGGGAAACCCATAGGACTAATAAGTAAACACTGACAAACACTTAAAATATGATACAGAAATCCATCAGTCCTATTATACTTTCCTGTGAGGATAATAGTTAAAACATTAAAACAGGCAATGTGTTGTCAGATCGCTGAATGGGCATTATTTTCTCCTTGGCTCTTAACTGTCAGGTAAACTCATTCAATGTCCCTTTCTTTTGGGAAGCCAGGGTCTGACTTGGTCTCATTCTTTTGGCAGTGGTCATCCTCTTTTCTAAGATTAGTGGCTGAAGAAATGTGTCTCTTGCTTTCCCATCACCTGATTCCTTGAGTCCACCTACTATGGTTTGAAACTTTCATCTCAGGATTGCAGTTCAATCACCCATTCTCAGGGAAAGAATCCCAAAACAGATGTCCCCAGGGCCTAGTCTCACTCTTGCTGCCATGCTTTAGCAGCCATTATTGCTTCTGGGGGAGAAGGAACCCCATCCTTCTGCTGGAAGGGTGAGGGAGAGTTCCATAGGCTCAACAAACAGGAAGAGAGTGCTCCAGAGGCCACCTATTTCCTTTGAAGTTAAGAGTAGATCACTCTTCTTGGCTCAGTAGGGAATGCTCTTTGATTCAACATCTCCACTGCCACCGCCACCACCATCATCATGGAGACCGAGGAGTGAGTCAGCAGTTGCTGAATCATCCCATAGTGAAGGTAATATGTCTTGGATATAGTCCACTTATTCCCTTCCCCTTCCCCACTTTAATTTTAATACATCCCCTGAGATCATCTCCAGTCAATATATCTTGTTTGTTCATAGCTGTTTGCATGTCATCTCTCCCAATAGAGTGGGAACTCTTACAGAGCTGGGACTATCTTTTGTATTTCTTTGTATTCCCAGTTCTTAGAACCTGGCCCATAGTAGGCCCTGAATAAATGTTTGCTGACCAAGTAACTATAAGCAATATAAAGAGTTCAACCCAGCTCTGTCCATATTCAACTGAATTTGCTCTAGCCAGAGCTATCTTTGGGAGAAGGTTAACACTAGAAAGGACCTTATACATCATCTAGACCTACTCCTTTATAGATGGAGAAATAGTCTCAGAGGGATTTGCCAAATGACTTACTCAGCTGATACAACAATTTGGATTGAGAACTAGGAACCAGCTACTTGCAGACCAATCCCCTTTCCTCTAGGCTGCAGTATCCTGGAGGCCATATATATATATATATATATATATATATATATATATATATATATATATTTCCCCAACCCCCGGGTGGTTCTTAGATTCCAGCTAGTTCAGCCCATGATACATCAGAGAAGATTGGAAAAAGACATAATAGTTGGTTTCCAGTAATGGTATGGCAGCTATGCAGGACACTAATTAGATTTCTTCTAGATGGTGCCAAAATGAGAGAAGAGGGCTCAAGGATGGTGGTAGAAGGGAGAAAATTTTCAATCAGACTCAGGAAAGGAATTAGACTTGTCTGATAATAGATCAGGATATCTACTGAGGGCCCTTGGGACACATGTCCCAAAGGAATAGGGCACTGTTTATTCTATTTTAGACTCAAGTACTGACAAATTTATAATTTGAACACTTGTAAATGTGTTTTAGAATTTGATACTCAGTATACATTTGAATCAGGAATTTCTAAAACAAGAAGGCATTGCATGACATTTAGACCTTAAAACAGTCTGTCATACCCACTAAGGGACTACCATTCTAGCCTCACATGGAAGAAAGGAAGGGAAGATGGAAGGGATAAAGGAAGGAAGAAAGGAAAGGAAGAGGGAGGAAGGACAGACAGGAGATAAATATTGAAGGAAGAAAGGAAGGAAGGAAGGAAGGAAGGAAGGAAGGAAGGAAGGAAGGAAGGAAGGAAGGAAGGCAGGAAGGCATTGCATGACATTTAGACCTTAAAAGAGTCTGTCATACCCATTAAGGGGCTACCATTCTGGCCTCAAATGGAAGAAAGGAAAGGAAGGAAGATGGAAGGGATAAAGGAAGGAAGAGGGAGGAAGGACAGACAGGAGATAAATATTGAAGGAAGGAATGAAGGAAGGATGGATAGAGAGAAAAAAGAAGAAAAGAAAAAATAATAACTAAAAGAGTGGGTGACCTCTCAAGTCTCTAGGTGGAGACTCTACTGTTCCTATTTAGAGATATCAAGAGTATCTAGAACTGAATCATGGAGATATTCATCTGTTAGAACTTACTCTTCAGATACAGCTATTCTTGAATAGGAGGGAAGCCACTGTGCCTAAGAACCAATGAAAACTAAGATTTGGAGCTTCAATAGCCCATGAAAGTCCCTATCCTGTAGGGCCCTCTCTTTCTACAGTCTGATACATTCAGGCAAGGGTTTCAGTCTACCAAGCCTCTGGAAGACCCTCACTCTGCCTTCTAATCACTCTACAGACTCCACTCTTTCATCCTCTGATTGGTACCCACACTGTCAATATCAATGAAGTACCATATAACCCTGACTCCTCTCCCACTCAGTTCTTTGCTGGCTTAAAACTCTTCAGCCCATTATATCACTAATCTTGGAGGGCTAGATCCCACCTATCCAGCTTCTTTTTATGTCTGTAATAGAAAGAATGAGGCCTAATGCCTCAGCCTGAGAATAGGAATATACTTGCAAACCAGGGCAAATTTGGAGCAACCACTTGACACAGAGTGAGGTTCTCTGAGTTATTAAGCTCTATGGTATAAACGCTTCCAAGTTTTATCAAATGAGACTATCCTCCCAGGAACAACTCAGCAGTAATTTCCCAGAAAGGCTATGGAGGGGCCATTCAGAATCACCTCTTCTGGACATTAGACCATTCTATTCTGTAAGGTTAAGTGACTTATCCAGTGCCACATATCTATTAAGCATTTGCTGAAGGATTTGAATTCAGGTCTTCAGGCCTCTTGACCCAGTGTGCTGGACATAGATATTATCATCCCCATTTTATAGATAACAATGACTTACATACAAAAAAGGTTAAGTGAAGATCCAGTATCTAAAACCACACAACAATGTTTTTTTTTTTATTGTCCCTTCATTATATGCCCATTGATCTGTTCTGTTATTTTCCTCGAATATCCCCATATTCTTGACTTCCTGCCCTGAGCCTCAGGTCCTCTGTACTTGCCTAGATAGCTGAGTGCTAATCTGACTCTTGCTTGCATGTGAATGGAGAAGGTGAGGCACCTGAACTGGGCCTGGAAGGAGGAGAAGGCTTTTAACAGAAATATGTTAAGAGAGCACTTCCAGATGTGGAGGAAACTGTCTTTCCCTATTTGGTTCTCATTTTTCTCATCTATCAAATGGACTTGAGAGCTCCTGTTCTGCTTCCTGAATGAGTCACTTTAGGGACCAAAGAACTGCACAAATGGGAAATTGTAAAAATCTCCTGCAAACATCATGCTTATTAGGAGAAGGGGAGAGCTACAGGCAGATCATAGATGTCCTTGACTGGTTAGGGAGTTCATTTCCAGACAGTTCTTTCTTGAGTTCCTTGTTAGGTGAGCTTTATTAATTTCCCATCCACCATCAGGCTTTCTGAAAGGATCTGGTTTTATGTAATGGAGTCCAACAACCTATCGGACTCATAAATTGTGTCCTTTGTCTTCTCTGGGGCTGACAATAGAGACCTCACGCCAGAGTTACACACCAGCGGCTGATGGGTGGAGATGGGTTAATTTTTAATGCAAACACTTTATCTCTGGGAAGATGGGACTGGAACTTGGAAGCTGGTGGCCTTTGGGCTGGAAACAGGCATATTTCTTCATGGTATTGAGCAGGATGTTTCCTGTCTCCACCATCTTATGGGGAGTGAGTACATCGATCTCAGCTGCTGCATCTGCAGGAGGTGACTAGCAGTGTTAATTTTTCTCATATATTCTAGGAGTTCTCGTTTGACTTCCTTGCTCTCATATCCTTTTCTGTGCTGGTCTGTGAATTCAGGAGTTCTATGTGAAGAATGATAGAAGAGGTACTGTGGGGCAGGGATCCTGGAATCATAGATTTAAAACTAGAAAAGACTTAGAGGACAAATCCAAACCTCTCATTATATAAATAAGGAAACTCAAGCCTAAGAGGTTAAATGACTTGTCCATGGTCACATAGATAATAACTGTCTAAAAAGGACTTTGATATTGGGCCTTCAGGGCTCTAAATTCAGTGATCTATCCATTAGAAGGAGTTCCCTGGATGTCAAAGAAGTCATCAAAGGATTCTGGGAAATCGTTAATGGCCAAGAAAGGACCCTGATCTCTGTGGACACAAGGCTAAAAACAATTTGTTTGGAAATCTTTTTCCTCCATTGAAGTTCTTATGATAACCCAACAAACACCCACCAAGTACAAATTTAATATTAAGAATTGAGCGTCCGTAGCTTTTACTATATTCCCAAAGAAGCTTAAGAAAATCTTTCCTTGACTATTAAGAAGTGATGACCCAAATCTGATGGTAGAGCAGAATGAAAGCTACATTTGCACCAGAGAAATAGATTCTAATTGTGGCTTTAGGCCATTCACTTATCTTCCCATTGTTTCACCTGTAGGATGAAAGACCTGGTCTAATTCATGTAATTTGGGGTTGGTTGATTCCTTTTTGTAATCAAATCTTCAGGTCCTGGAATGGGGTCTGGCATCAAAAAGGCATTGGATAAACACTTGTATTATAGGGATATCAACTTAGAAATGGTAGATTTATAACTGGAAGGCCTCTGAGGGACCATGTGGGCTAATCATCTCATTTTATAGATGAGGAAAGGAAGATCCAGAAAAATTAGGTCACATTGGCAGTCTCTACCACCTCTACCTTTGAAGAAAAATTGTGTTTATTCTCTAAAGTTTAAAGTTAACCAGTGAGCACAATTGATTAGGCACTGGCTATATGCTTATACTTACACTGCTATATGGTGGATGTACAAAGATAGACAATATCATGGTCTCTAACTGTGACATTGAAAGGCAGTTGGTGAGACTATCCAGATACCCATTTTACTGATGCAGGCACATTTAAAGGCCCCAAGGAGATAAAATAACTGCCCCAATGTCTCCCAGTTGAAAATCAAAGCTTGATCCCCTGACTGAGCCTACCACTCTTGGCTATCATCTTTGCCATGGCCATCAGGGATCTGATGCATTCTCACTCTATTTCCAAATGTGCATGGATATGTGTTTATTGTTGATTTTTCATGTGTTCCAGTAACCTCAGAAAGTCTCTCACTTCAGGAATCACAGAGCAGCTTGTAGACCTTTCCTTTCCTTAATGTTCTCATTATGTAGGATTGTGCATTACCATTATCTGTATTTGTATCATATCCCCTACTACACTGGAAACTCCAGGAGGGTCCAGAGCCTACTATATTAAATTTGTGTCTCCCTAGATTTCCAGGATAATGATCCCTGTTGAAGGAATTTTGCAAGAATTAGAGGTACCTAGGTTGATAGTGCATTGGAGTAAGAAATACCTCAATTCAAAAAAAGCCTCAGATATGAATTAGCTGTGTGATCCTGGGCAAGTCACTTAACCTTTGCTTCCTTCAGTTTCCTCTCCAGTAAAATGGAGATAATAACAGCATCTATCTCCAAGAATTGTTTTGAAAGACAAATGAGATCATATTTATAAAGTACTTCACACAGTGCTTGGCACATAGTAGACCCTGAATAAATGCTTATACCATTCTTTTCCCTCTAAGAAAGATAAATACTAGGTCTTTGAAGACAGGGGTCATTGTTCCCTTTCTTAGTATCCCAGTTCTTAGAACAACATCTAACACATAGTGAATGTTTAATAAATTCTTGAAGACTTGAATGAAACATGGGAGTATAGATTAGAATGCTCAAGATTTCAATTGTACCTGGATCTCTTCTTTATTCACCCTTGAACAGGGAGAGAATGGTAGAAGAGAAAGACAATATATTAATTTTTTTTAAAGCAAAACAATCTTTCAACTAGAGTTATGAGGGTAGGATAACTGAGAATTATCCCAGGTCCTGAAATGGAAACATTACTGCCTTCCTTCAAAAAGTAGAAAGTGCAATACTCACTTAAGCAACTATTAGCAAGAATAAGAGTTAAAATAGTAAATGACCTTCCCTATTGGCTCCACCCTAGCTTAGCTCCTTCCTGGCTTGATCTCACTTTCCATCTACCAGCCACTCTCTCCAACAGAGTCTTTAAGGGCCAACATCCTATGGGTTGTCCCAAGGTTTGGTTGTTTTTGGACTGCCTAAAGAGAACTATCTGAGGTGTCTCTTCCTACCCCAAGTGAATTTCTATTAAAGCATCATTTGAAGACAACTTCCTCTCTGGTAACCATGGGTACTAGTGTTTATAGATTCCACTGCCATTGGGTCTGAGAATTAGCAGAAAAAACAATGGTCAAGATCATTAGGCATAACATCAGAGCAATAGAAGTGAGTTCAAGCTTTGCCATTACATTTTTTGAACTTTGATTTTTTGGCATTAGCCATGTTACTTCCCCTCATTAAGCCCCAGTTTCCAAAGCTGTGAAATTAGGAGTTTGTACAAGATAACCTCTAAGATCTCTTCTCTTCTCTAATCTTCTAAAGGTCTATGTTCTAAATTTTCTTCTAGGACTAACATACCATGCTCTCTTTTTAAAGGTCTCTTTGGGTTCTTTATTTAAAGATCTCTTCCAAATAAACATTCACTGTTCTTATCTCTAATATTCTTTCTGGTTCTACCTTTCTTTGTTCAAAATTCCTTTCCAGAACCCACAGGCGATAGTTTATTCCCTAAGATTCCTATCAGCTCTAACATGCTACGTTCTAAGCTCTTCTTGCTTTGAAATGTGTTGTCTCCCCCATTCTATTATTTTATGTTCTAACAGCCTGCTCTCCATTCTCTAAGGATCTCCCTAGATCTAAATTTCTATGTTCTAATGCCTTCTTAACTCTGACATTCTCTATTCTATTCTCTATTCCAGTGGCTGGTTCTACCAGTATATATTTCTATGATGTCCTTTCCTAGTTCCATTTCCTTGAATTCTGTAATTCTCTAATGGGGACAACTCATATCATAAATGAACTGGGAAATACAGCATCGATATTCAATCTTCATGTCTATGGTGATGCAGTCCTTTGGCCATCAAGATGGGATAACCTCACCATGCTCTACCCTAGTCAGACCTCATCTGGATAATTGTCAGCAGATCTGAACTGCATGTTATATGAAGAAAAATTGATTAGTTGGAGAGAACACAAAAAAGACAACCAAGATGGTGAAGGACTTTGAATTCATGCCATAAAAGGATTGATTTCAGGAACTGGAGATATTTAGTGTGAAGAAGAAAACATTAAATGCTTGTTAACTTATTGATGGCTGTACTCAGATATTTAATGGATTATCATTTAGAAAAAGTACCCCATGTTTATTTTTCCTACTTGACCCCAGAGGGCAGATTTAAGAGCAATAAAGTGTGTGATTGTACCTGTATGTGTACTGGGGAAGTTGCAAGAAGACAAATGTAGGCTTCATGTTAGGAAAGAGTTCCTACCAGTTAGAGCTATGAGGTCAACTGCCTTGGAGACCCTGGGTTGCCCATCCCTAAAGGTCTTCAAGCTTGTTTTTACTGTGGTTGGGATTCCTTTGTGGACAGAGTTTGGATCAGTTGGTTGCTGAAGACCCTTCTCAATTTGAGCTTCTGCGATTCGGTGTTTCTGAGACTCGAGGATCCCATTCAGAATGATCATAATCTGTGTCTCCCACAGCGCTGCAGCACGAATCCTCCTCTCAGGCCTCTGGGAACATTTCATCAGTATCTCTGAGTGCTCTTCTCCCTGTTACCTGTCTGCCGTGTGAACAAAAACTCCAAAGAACTGGCAAGATCATCCAAGGTGAACGTGGGTCCAGGTAGGCCATTGGTTTCTCTGTTCTTCCAGGATATGTTATGAATAAATAACCTTTGCTCTGATTGTCCCAAACTCCAAATAGCAACTCTTCTCTCCCTCATAAATAAACTGTAGATTCCAACAAGTTGACCCAGAACAGATATTAGATACGATGTGATGGTTTTAATTTGGAAGACTATGAAGTACAAATAGGAACACTAGTTTGTCTTTGGCCATGTAGATGGGAGTGGACCTCACAGGACTCACCATACTATATCCAATATGTCCTGGAGCCAGGGCTGGATTCAAATATCAGTTCTGATACTTACGTTTAGAATTGAACAATCTATTTCACTTTGGGAAACCTCAGTTGCCTTATCAAAGAAATGGGGAGGTATAAAAGGATAGATATGATATTTTATGGGGTCCCTGTACTTTATATCTGATCCTCTGCCTCCCTTGGTTCTACAATGTATGGATTCTCTTTCTTGTCAACCAGAGCAGTGGGAATCTCGTTTCTTGCCTTTGTATTCTGGGGATCTGTGATTTTATTGTCAGTATACTAGGGGTAATGAAAGGCAAATGATGTCCAATGTGACTTAAAAAAAAACAACAACCCACAAACATCAACAAAATTATATGTTCTTTTTTTTCTCCGGTAGCAATCACTGAGCAACTAATGTGACTTGTTTGCTGTCAATACAGTTTATAATGACATGGTTCTGGGGAGGGGTGCCAAATGTGGCTGGTATTCATTGTACACATGTATTAAATGTAACTTATCTGTGTTTGGAGGCACACGTATTCCTGTTGCTAATTCTGAGCTGTAGCTTCCCTTCCCCATGGGATGATTAAAAGAAAAACAGAAATTGGTGGGGCCTGGGACTACTGTTTGACAGTGTTAATAATAATCTTTATTTCTGGAGCAAAAACACTTTTCTCTCCACAACACTGGGAGGTAGCTAGTGCAGGGACTGTTTTTGCTGCTTTGCAGAAGGGAAAACTGAGGCTCAGAGGGCAGAGACACTTGTTTAAGGCCACACAGCTAGCAATTGTAGAGCCTATTTTTGAACTCTCATCTCTTCTCCCCTTTGGTTTTACTATAGTCATTGGTATCAAAGATTTAGAGCTAGAAAACACTAGAGAGGTGTCTTCATCATTTTGCACATGAGGATATGGCCTCAAGGCCACACAGGTACTACGTGTCAGGCAAGGTGTCATCTTCCTACTGTCTCATGCCCTGTCTCTCATCTTCTCTCATACTACTCCCCTTCCATAGTCTAGACCAACTGGACTCCTTTCTATGCTTCATGTGTTTATATGCCTTAAATGTCCCTGTTTTCCCTGCTTTTTAAAAGATTCTTATTGTTGCTCTTGTAGTTGTTTTTATCTCTACTTTGCCCTCCTTACAATTAACAATGGAAAATAAAATACTTGAGTCAAATTGATCTGGAAAGCCAATGCATGATGATAGCCAGTGCATTCCCCTTCCATTTTTCTGAGAGAAAAGAGTGAAGATTGGTTAAAGATTAATTAAGGGAACTGGGGCCATTTAGTCTGCAGAAGAGAAGACTTGGAGAGGAGGAGGGATATGAGCACTCTCTTTTAGTACTAGAAAAGATTGTGTCATGGATGAGATATAAGACTTGTTCCATTTGATCAGAGAGAGTCAAACAAGCAATAGTATGTGGTGTTTCAGAGAGGAAATTGTGTTTCAGCTCACAGTAAGGAAAAACTTTCAAATGTTTAGGGCCATCCAAGAGTAGAACAGGCTGCCTTAGAAGATAGTTCCCCTTTATTGGAAAATAATAAATATTTATATTTATATATTTGTATTATTTATTTATATTATTATATTTTATTTATATTTTATATGTATATATAATATAGTATATAGTATATATATATAATAAATAAAGATAAAGGTTCCCCTTTATTGGAAAATAATAAATATTTATATTTGTATATTTATATTATTTATTTATATTATTATATTTTATTTATATTATATATGTATTTATAATATATAATATATTATATATATAATAAATAAAGATAAAGGTTCCCCTTTATTGGAAAAATCTTCCTCTGTCTTCTTGGGTCTCTCTTCTAAGCTATTGACTTGAATCACCAACTACCTTTTGGACTTCATGAACTTCTTGTTTTAGACATCTCAAACTTCTCATGATCAAAATAGAATTAATTATCCACCTCCTCCCATGTTCTAAACTTCTCCCAGTCATCCAGGCTTGTGATTTAGGTGTCATCTTCAATTCCTCACTCTTTCTCTTACCTCATATTCCATCTGTCACCAAATCTTACCATTTCTGCATGTACAGCATCTCCATACACATCCCCTCCTCTCCTCTGGAACTGTCACCACCTAATTACCTTTTACTTCAACTATTGCAATAACCTTTAATGGGACTCCCCACTTCAGTTCTCTCCTGGCCCCATTCCATTCTTCACAGGTCCATAAATTATAGAGGTGCCATGTGATCTCCAAGATCCAATATGAAATCTCCTTGGTGAACTTATACAACCTTTCATTTGCTGGTCCTTCCCACTTTAGCAATCTTCTCATAGCCTTTTGCAATTCCTGGGTTGTCATTAGAAGGATCACCTTCATCCTGACACTTTTCTCCTATCACTTCTTTTATATCTTCAAATTACCTAAGACCTAGCTATTCTCCTTCATTCCATATTTATGGATCATTAGGTTAGAACTCTTGAGCTTGCAGGATCCTCAGAGGCCATCTAATCCAATCTCATTTTAAAGATAAGGAAACTAGGGCTGAGGGAGGTTGTGACTGTCCAAGGTCACACAGGCATGTTACCATCAGAGGAGAGATTTGAACTCAAGCCCCTTGACTTAAGTCTAGAATACATGCTCTTTCCACTGTATCAATTTCTATTAGCCTGATCAAATTCTGGTCATTTCTTTTTCTAGTATCTCATTTCAAAAAGTATGGAGGTGGGAAGCCTTTTTACTTTATGGTTAGGAACATCAAAGAGGTACATTTAGGTTTAGTGTAAGGGAAAACTTCCTAACAATGAGAGCTATCCATAAGCAGGATGGACTACCTCAGAAGGGAACAGGTTACCCCATTTCTTATCCCTCTGTTCCCTCTGCTGAAGTAGAAGTTGAATGAGAACATATTCGGGATAATGACTTACATAGAGCTCCAAGATAGGTAAAACTCTTGACCTATATTATCCCACAGCAGTCCTGTGACAATAAATCTGGGTAGGAGTCATATCATCATTCCCATTTCATAGATGAGGAAAGTATGGCTGAGACTGGTAAAGGGCTTTGGCCTGATTAACACAGATAGCAAGAATTCGAAAAAAGAATTGATTCTTTGTCTCTCCAGACTCCGAGCCCAACTCTCTTTCTCCTGCTTCAGAGATGCCTTTTGGGTGATCAAAGGCTAGATCCAGGCGTGTAATCAAGGTGTCGTCGTCTGCTCTTCTCTATCTTTCTCTTACCACATATCTAATCTATCACCAAATCTTATATTTTCTATTTTTATTGAATCTCTCAAGGGATAGAAGGGACCTTAGGAATCATTGGGTTCAATCTCTTCATTTTAAAGTTTGGAAACTGAAGCCCAGGGAAGAAAAGTGACTTGTCAGTTTCACTGGTAGTCAGTAGCATTGACAGAATTTGAATCCAGGTCTCCTGACTCCAGACAGAGAATAATTTAATGGTGCCTCATCCATGGGGACAAGAGAAGTCTTTTTTTTTTCAGGACTAGATTCAGCTTGATGACTTTTAAAAATTTCATTCAGCTCTTAGATCCCTTCTAACTTCCTAGAGAAAAGGTCTGTGGTTAATCACCTACACAAATTTTATGAACTCTGCTCTAGGCATTCTGGGGTGCTGGAGTAGTTATTGCCTGCATGCATTGGCTTATCCCTTCCTTCTCTATATTTGGACTGTCATCCTCTTCCCCAACCCTCTTGTAATACTTGCTACCTTGTCACAATAGAAAGCACTGGGTAATGGTGGGGGAAACGTGGTTTTTCAGTCGATTGAGAGGTAGACCTAGAGATGGGAGGCCCTGGATTCAAATCTGATCTCAGACTTCCTAGTTGTGTGACCCTGGGCAAGTCACTTAACCCTCATTGCCTAGCTCTCTGGCCTTGGAACTGACACAAGTATTGATTCTAAGATAGAAGGTGAGGATCCAAAAAGGAAGCAATGATTCTTATTTTGTACCTTATAGATTGGACTAAATGATCTTTGAGGTGCTTTGTAGTCATGAGGTTGTCAAGGATTCAATAAGATATCTGAGACCACAACAGGACCACCATAAGAAACTTGGCCCTGTGCCCATCACATGAGCTCACAGTGCCTCAGTGGCTCCTGATGAGAGTCCACATCTCTCCCCCGAGTGCCTTGGACTGTGTTGTAGCTGCTGATGGAGGCAAGCCTTGGGAATGTGGGTGGATGGAGAGGGAATATGTCCAGGCTTCTACAATGCAACACCAGGTATGCCAGTGGAGGGGAGGAACAGTTGGTGAACAGTTGGCGAATGGATATTTTTATGCAAGGGTTGCCTAGAGGAAAAAAAGGGAGGGGAGAGCTGAAAAACCTGTTCAGGAAGAATCCACCAGGAAAAAGGGGCTTTGTTTGCTTTTTACGTCTTAGCCTTTTGAGTCTCCTGGTTCCAGCTCTGGAGGAGAGGGAGGGAGGTCCCTGAGGAGCCAAGGTCCCTGAGCACCGACCCGCTTAGGAAATCAATCCAGCCTGGCTGGGGGTGCAGTGCTTAATTATTCAGCAAACGACCCAAAGACGCAGGAGATCTGTTTGGATGTTTTCATGTCAGAACTGTTTATGTCCACGGGGGTACCTGCACCTGTGAATCGGAGAGTGACAGCACACGGGGCGAGGAGGACACCGTGATGATCGTAACCACCCAGCGCAACACAGACTGGCTAAGGAGATGAACAGGCTAGAGAGTGAGGGGCAGCCCCCCCCCCCCCCCCCCCCCCCCCCCCCCCCGCCCATGAAAGCATCGTTCCATTCTAGGTCAGAGTTTATCAGCTGAGGAAGGCAGTTCAGGCTTCAGAGTGTTAGCAGAGCTGCAAAGAGGCGGGGGCATGGCGCTGTGCCCCAGGGTGTGAGCTTTTAAATCTCAACAGTATTGTAGAAACAATAGCAAGGTATGGACCCAGAATAGTGATAATTTATTGTCAGGAGGTTGCTAGGTCGTACAGTAGCAAAGGAGCTGGAGTCAGGAAGAACTGAGTTCAAATTCTGTTTTGGACACTTGCCAGCCACGTGACCCTGAGTCGTCATTTAATCTCTATTCGCTTCATTTTCTTCATCTGTAAAATGGGGGAAATAATATCATTTATCTCACAGCATTGTTGTGATAGTCAAAGAAGATTAGATACGTAAAATGCTTTGCCATTCTTAAAGTACTATATGAATGTCAGTTACTGGTGGTGGTGGTGGTGGTAGTGGTAATAATAGGAGCAATAATGGTGGTGGCAGAGGCAGTATTACTATTAATATTATTAGTAGTAGTGGTAGTGCTAGTAGTTGTGGTGGTGGTGGTAGTAGTGGTAGAAATAATAATAGCAACAGTACTAATAGTAGTAGAAGTAGTAGTAATAGTAACAATAATGGTTGTAGTAGTACTACTAGTGATGGTGGTGGTGGTGTTAGTAGTAGTAGTGGTAATGGTGGTAGTAATAGAAATAATAATAGCAATAGTACTATTGGTAGTTTAAGTAGTATTATTAGTAGTAACAGTAATAGTTGTAGTGGTACTATTAATGATGGTGGTGGTGGTGTTAGTAGTAGTAGTAATGGTGGTGGTGGTAATAGAAGTAGAATAGTAATAGTAAAAAATAGTAATAGAAGTAGAAATAGAAGTAATAGAAGTAGTAGTAGCAGCTATGGAGTTGGTAGTTGGAGGTTAAAGTACTTGGCTTGGCATCAGGAAAACAAGTTTAAATACCACCTCAGACTTTTACTGTCTGTATAGGCTAGTCATTTGACTTCACTCATCCTCAGTTTCCCCATCTACAAAGTGGGTATAATATAGTAGCGTGTCTATCCCAGGCTTGCTCTGAGGATCAAGTGGGCTAAGGGATGTAAAGTGTTTTTCAGACCATCATGCTGCCTTGGAATGCAAGCTATTTGCTAATCCATCTTTCAGAATAAACAATTCAGGGGACCCGTCCAAGAGTTATCCATGCTGGCCAGCCCAGCTGAGGATTGCTTGTGTATCTGTTGCTTTCTGACAGAAAGAAAGGTTTCATAAGAAAACCTGCCCTTGGGCTCTGGGTCTTTTCCCCTAGCGTTTTGCTCACTCTTGCCATCTCTTTGCCCAGCTGAGTGCCACGTGCCTCGGTGGGCTCTGTGTAGCCTGGTACTCTATCATCTGCAGTCGGATGACTTCCTCATCATTCGGAGTGCCTGTGGGGCTCATTTGGGCTGGGTCTCCTATTTTGGCCTTTGTTGCCAGTCGTTCAGAACAATGGAGTTCCTTGTTTTGTCTCCTATGCTTTCTTTATGGGATTGTGAAGTCATGCAAGAGAGCATGAGGCCCTCTGAGGTTCATGTGACAAAGCATGTCCAAACGCACCATTAATGGGGACAGGCAATAGGTGGGGAAAATGAACATAAATTTCTTATTCACTAACTATGTCTGTAGCATCGGGGCTTACTGAAGATGTTTGAGTGTGCCAGGTGTTGGGCATGAGAAATCTAAGCAAAATGAAAAGGTCTGCCCTCAACGAGCTTACATTCCACTAGGGTTATACAAAACACATACATAGAGGGGAAAAAGCACAATGTATATACATACATACATACATACATACATACATGCAAAATAAATTCAAGAAAGAGAAGATGCCAACCAATGGGGAGGGGCAGGGCCTCATGTGAGAGGTGGCCTCTGTGCCAGGTCTTCATAGAAGCCATTGAAATCCCCTGGTCTCTTCTCTACATCCCACCACCCCATCTCTGAATTGATTAACCTTTTCAAACCTGGTCATTCCTGCAGAGCCGGTCAAGCCCAAACACCATCCCAAGCATGCTTCCCAGGTTGAAGAGAGCTTTTATCTGAACAACTCCATCCCTTATTCTTCCTCAACTCATCCTTTGTCCTCATCAAGATGTCTGTCCCCCAGGGTTCTCTCAGGCTTTACCACCTGTTCCTGCTTTCTTTTCCTTCCATCCTAGTCTTGACTCTAGTTAAATAGTCCTCTATTAGGCTATCTTCTACTCACTCCACATGCTTACCACATCTGAACCCTGGATTGCACCCCATTCCCCCAGATTCCTCTACTTCTACTTACTTGCTGCTGAACAGAGTTGGATGAAGTAGCACAACTGTTCTGAATGGGTTCATCACTGATTTTGGTTCTTAAACAACTATTAGCACCTCACAGTGTCAAGGTAGTCCTTTTACTGCTCCCTTCTGATTGTTCCTCTTTTGAATTCTCCACAAAATCTCTCTGCTATATCTTTTCTTCTCTTCTCAAGCCTTTAATAGCTAATTACTCACTTCAGAGAACCTCTACTTTTCACAAAGAGAATAGTATTTTTTCTCCCCTTCCATCCATTCCATGAACCCTTATCATCATTTTCTTTTTTCTCTTCCTTTCATCAAGATCAACCCATTTCATCCCTCCCCATCTCCTCCTGCAGTTTTTTCACATTCTTCCCTATTCTCTCTCTCTCTTTCTCTCTCTCTTTCTCTCTGTCTGTCTGTCTGTCTGTCTGTCTCTTTTTCTCTCTCCCCCTCTCTCTCCTCTCTTTCCCCTACTCTCCTCCTCTTTCTCTTTCTCCTTCTCTTTCTTCCTCCCCTTCTCTCAGTCTCTGCCTCTTTTCTTCTCCATTCTTTTTTCTTTATCAGCTTCCTTCTTTGTAATTATCACTGAATGTTAATGATAAGTTCCAATCCCTTTGTAGTCCCTAGAGCTTTTCAGGTCTACATTACTAACCACCTATTGGCTATTTTCAATGGAATATCCTAGAAATATATCAAAGTCACTATGACCAAAAAAGGATGACTCCTATTTGCCTCCAAATCTATCCCTTTAATTTCTGTGCATCTCTCAAAGATACCCTTCTACTCACCCAGATCTGAAACTTCAATCCAGGAGAGATGAAAAGGGCTAAAAAGCCAAATAGTGGGAGTAAAAGCACTGAGGAAAAGCAACTGCTTGACTACAGGGGTGGAAGGGATATGACTGAGGAGAGACTCTGAATGAACACTCTAATGCAAATACCAACAACATGGAAATGGGTTCGAATCAAGAACACATGTGATACCCAGTGGAATCGCATGTGGGCTATGGGAGAGGTGGTGGGAGGGGGGGTAGGGAAGAAAAGAAAATGATCTTTGTTTCCAATGAATAATGTTTGGAAATAATCAAATAAAAATTAAAAAAATAAAAAAAGAAAGATAAAAGAAAAAATAAAAAGCCAAATAATTTGACTCAGTTTCTCAGAATTACATAAAGTGATAACATTAGCTGATTGGATCATGGGGTGGTTGTTCCCCAGGTGGTGGACACGGGATGTATCAGATATGATCAAAAGTTTTCCTCCTTATACCCCTATTTTACCATCTTCAAATGGAAAGTCAGTAGATAAAATGGAAAAAGGATTCTCCATCTTGAAGTCATCCTTGATTTTTCCTCTTTGTCTCAGTATCTAGGAAGTTGTGAAATCTTCTCAATTCTATCTCCATAAACTGTCTAGTTCTATTCACTTCTCCTTATTCACCCATTCAATGACCTTTTCATCTCTCACTTAGACTATTTTAACTGCCTCTTTATTGGTCATCTTGCAGTCAGGATCTTCACTTACCAAACTGTTTTCCACCCAGATGCCAAATTGTTATTTCTTGAGCTTAGATCCGTGTCATCCTCAAACAACAAAAACTTTCACTGGCTCCCTATTGCCTCTAGGATACATACTCCCATACCTAGAATTTAAAATCTTCCATATGCTGACTTCTAACTAATTTTCAATTCTATTTCAGAATACTTCTCTACAATACTGTCTGTGTAGCCAAACTAGAGTACTAACTATTCCGCATAAGTAGTATTCCATCCCCTCTCTTCATACATTTATAAGTCTATTTTGTGCTGGCAGTCTATTTCCTCTTTTTATCTGTTTTTGAGAATCTATCCTTAGCTTCTTTCAAAGCTCAGTTCAAGTACCAGCTCCCACAAGAAGCCTTTCTTTATCCCCCATATGAGTGGTCTCTCCTTCCTTTAAATTACTTTGCCCATAAGTAGTATTTACTTATCTTTGAACATGTTATGGTAATCAATATAACATAAACTCTCTGAAGGCAGGGACTTCTTCCTTTTTGCCATTTTAATGCCAGCACAATGCTTTACACATACTAGATACTCAGTACATTTTTTTAATTGAGTTACAAAATATAGTTGATTCAAAGCCAGAGAACTTGGATTCAAATTCTGACTTGGCTCCAGGTAATTTTGGGCAAGTCCAAAAACCTCTCAGTTTCTCAGTTGCAACATCTATACAGTAAAGGGAGTGTATTTGAAATTTTCTAAGGTTGTGTTTTGGTCTAAACTCTATGATGTGGTGGTTTTCCCTCCTTTGCCTCCTAAATGTGTGTTAGAAGCTTCTACCTTTCATGCCATTTCTGGTTCCTGATATTTTCATAATCTTGAGAAGGATAAATATTCAGTCTCATTGCTCCTCAGGACCTCAGTCTCAGTTCTATTGCAGCCATATAAAAGAGGAAGACAATTTATCTAAGAAAAAACCCTTTTTGGGTACCTACCAGTTGCTAAATATTTTTGGGTTCATGATTATGATGGAGTAGTACTGCACTGTCAGAAATAACAAGCAGGCTAATTAAAAAAAACATGGCGAGACCTACATATGATGTTATGAATAGTAGAATGAACCAAACCAAGTGAACATTATATACAGCATCAGAAGGTATTGTTTGATGACTTGTGTATGTCCACCTCCAGAGAAAGAAATGATGAAGAGAAACAAGCAAGGTGTGATTTTATATCTATCTCCATCCCTATATTTCAGTGATGATTTATTGCAGGGAGTGGAGGAAGAGAGGGAGATACTTTGGAACATTAATGTAACAAATAAACAAATGAAGAATCAAGTTATTTAAAAAAGAAATGAAAGAGTTCCTTTGCTATGAATCCTGGTGAGCCATTCCCCAGAAGATAAATTTTTAAAGGAGTAGACCAGGTACCTCACATAACAAGAAATGCAAGGCATCAAAAGCCACACGAAAGAATACAATAAATCAGCTGTTCAGGTATGGTCTGGGGTCCTGTGGTGATCCAGGAGATCCTGTCAGGTGGTCCAAACTTTTCATAATATTACTAACATGTTTTCATTTCTAGTATGGTAAATATAAAAAGATATAACCTACAGGAACAAAAGCTCTTTGGAGGTCTTCAATAATTTTTAAGAATATTAGAATATTATAAATCTAAAATTTCTGACAATCATCCCTCCAAATCTATGGTTTCCTTGGTGTAGGGAATTCTTGGGTGAAGAAATTCACTTGACCAAGGCAAGTTGCCACTTTCTATGCAAGAGATTTGTTGAGAGAACTGAGAACTTGTGACTTTTCCATGGTCATAGAGTCAATATATATATATAGTAAGGAGGGCTTAAAACCCTCTCCAAAGACTACTATCTCTTCACTATACCATTCTGCCTCTTAGGAAAGATGATGAAAGATGGAAATAATTGATATGGGAAGGTCTGCTGGAAGACATTCACAAGAATTCTTGTTGGTTGAATTGTGACTTGGTTCAACTATTGTGTAAAACAATATAGAAATATGCTAATATAGTTACTACTTATACCTATTTAGCAATACTACTCTTAGATAGCATCCTAAGGATGTCAAGTCCTTTATGTGAAAGTTCGTCTATAGGAGCTCTTTCTGTAGGAAGAAAGAACTGGAGGGAAAGTGGGAACCATTGATAGGACAGTCAAATGAAATTCAGCATCAACATGTGCTGGAATGTTATTTTTCTTGATGAAACCATGATTATGAAGACCTTTGAATAACTTGTGATGTCTTATAGGACTTGATTCAGAGTGAAGTAAGCAGAACCAAGATAATAGATTTGCCTGATGGTCTGATCACAGTAATATAAAGGAAAATAAGACTGCAAAACTTTAAGACTAATCAATTCAGGGACCAGACAATACATCTTTGAATTGATGGCAAAGCAGGAACCAAGTTCTTTCTGACAATAAGACCAGCTCCTTAGCCTACCTGAGGGTAGAGAAAAGGTGATTTATAGTTGTGGAATGGGTGTATGTGTTGAGGCAGAGGGAATCATTGGAATATGACAATGATGTTTAAAAAAAGGAACACATAGAAGTATTTTGGAAAAAAAATGATCTTTGTATAAGGAATATGGAGATATTGGAGCCTGGATAGAGTGCTGGACTTAGAGTCAGGAAATGCTGAGAATAAATTCTGTGTTATATATTTATGATCCCTGTGACCCTAGGCAAGTCATTCAACATCCTCTCTAATACTGGTACGTCCCTTATTAATTATCTCCTAATTAACATGTCTGGAGCTTGTTTGGACATAATTGCTTCCATGTTGTCTCTCTCCCCTCACCCCATCTTTGTCCCTAAGCTCCAGAAGAGTAGGAGCCATCTATTTAGATCAATGCTCTATAAACCTCAGTTTGATGACCTCATGGTTCCTTCCCCCTCTACATTTATGATTCTGAGCAGCTCTGAGAGAAGAGGAGTCATCTCTTGCCAATTATGCCTTTAACTCACCCTGGGACCCCAGGCAAGACCCTTTTCCTCTATAAGTCTCAGTGTCCTCTTTTGTAAAAGGAGGTGAGGGGGCCAGAAGATCCTGAATCTCCCTTCCAGGCCTACAATTCTGTGGGATGTTTAGACTGCTCTGTGTAAACATGAGGTGTCTTTTATCATCTCCAGATTTGCTATCTGCCTCAAGGTTCAGGGAACTCCATGTTTCATTGATGCCACATGCATCCATGCCGACTTTTGCCTGAGGAGCAATCACTGCACATGGCTGCCCTCCCATCAGGCCTCCTCATTATCTCCCTGCCCCTTGCCATCATGCACCTTGGGCATCTGACAGGCAGCCAGCGATGAAGGTGATATTTCAGATTGGGGAGGAAGGCCACCCTCCCAGCTGCTGAAAGAAGAGCTGAGCCTGACTCTGTTAGTGGCCATCACTGTTTTACAGGTGTGAGGAGGTTATGGGAATTTCTACCAGTACTGAAGAATTGGCTGGCTGGAGGAAGAGAGAGAGAAAAAGAGAGATGAGGGAAGGAAAGAGGAAGGAAGAGAGAAGGGAGGAGAGAAGAAGAGGGAGGGAGAGACAGACAGAAAGTCAGACAGATGTTGGGGGGTGGATTACCAAAGAGGCTAATGTCATCCTTCTCCTGAACTCCATCCACAATTACTGTAATTTTTAAAGAAGTAGCCAGTTCAGTCACAATAGCCTCATAGGCTTTGTGTTTGAATCTAATACTGCATGAATCTCACAGGAGCCAAAGGGCTCTTTGATACCATTTGACAGATAAGGAAACTGAGGCCCAAAGAGGTTTTGACTTCCATTAGGTCACACAGCTCATAGCAGAGTGACTGCTAGAATTCAGGTCTTCAGACTCCCAGTTGATTGGATCATGGTCCCCCTCCTCTTCCCTCCATGGCTTCTGATCACTTAAAAACACCAGATTGTATTCTCACTAGGGAAGAACAATTAGCAAGGTGATCCATTTTGCTTCCATTTGGACTGCAAATATAAAGAAATCCATTTCCTAACATGAGATCTTAGGTTTTGATTAGAGACTCTATCACTAGAGTAAATGATTGGGCCCAAGTGTGTTCCTACTGGTTAAGAGGAAGTTAAAGGATTTAGACATACTTGCAAAAATATAAACTTTTTTCTTTAACTTATAGGCATTAGCTCCTAACACGGAGGCAGAGTATATTAAACAATACATTCGTTAACATTATTACCAATAATTAAAATTAAAATAGTAAAAATCAACAAATGGTTATTTTTAAAAACAGAAACAATACTTTGCCCTTGAAGTTTTTCTTTGTGATCTCTCTGAGCCTTAGTGTCTGGCTCAGCAAATGGAATACAAGAAATATGCTACTTACCTTTCAGTGTTTTTGAGAGGATAGGCATTTTTAAGTGGCAAAGTTCTATGGAAATTTGAACTCTTCCTCTTCCTTTTAGTTTCCTTCCAACCAGAGATCTCACTGAGGTAGGGAACTCCTGGTGGGGGTGCTCTCTATCATGATAAGAAAACACCCAGGGCTTAAAGACTAGACCTAAGGAAAAAGTAATCTTTCTTTTATTTAATTTTTTAAACCCTTGCCTTCCATTTTAGAATCAAATCTATGTATTGGTTCAAAGACAGAAGAGTGGTGAAGGCTGGGCAATGGGAGTGAAGTGACTTGCCCAGGGTCATACAGCTTGGAAGTATCTGAAGCCTGATTAGAACTGAGGACTGCCTGTCTCTAGGCCAGGCTTTATATCCACGGTGCCACCTAGCTGCCCTAAAAGCAAGCTTTCCAGATATTAAAAGTAAGCTATGGCTTCGAGAGATTGATGGAATGACTGCATAACTCTGTGGTCCAGAGACCAACTTACATCTAGTTTCTATCAAGGGGAAAATATAAAAGTAAAAGCAAGAACTCTTGGACCATATTTCAAACTATTGTTCAGTCCAAGGTAACAAAATGCCATACCAAGAGACAAAGAGTATAAATTCTCACATATTCAGATGTCATGTCTTACTGCCTCATTGCTCCCTGTGAAAAGGATCCTAGCAATGATGAGACCATAATAAAAGTCCTTGAAAGCAAAACTGGAAGACGAAAAAATCCCAACCCAAGGGAATGGGCATGATATACTCAATTTACATTGAGATGGAGAATAATTCTATGATGGAGTCTCTCATATCAAGAACAGGAACATTTTGGGACCTTCTTTGTTCTCTATCTCCTTATCCCTCTACCATTTCAATCATCAACTATTCACAATTTGCTGGGTTAGAACTTCTGAGGCATTGAGAGAAATCATTTCTTCAGGGATATATTCTCTCTCTCTGTCTTTGTGTCTGACTCTGACTCTCTGTCTGTCTCTGTCTGTCTCTGTCTTTCTTTCTCTTTCTTTCTCCCTGTCTCTATCTGTCTCTCTGTCTCTGTCTCTCTCTGCCTCTCTGTCTCTCTCTCATTCACTCACTCTGTCTCTCTCTCTGTGTCTCTCTTTCTCTCTCTCTGTCTCTGTTTCTGTCTGTCTGCCTCTGTCTCTGTCTGTCTGTCTGTCTCTGTCTTTCTGACTCTCTCTGTCTCTCTCTCTGTCTCTGTCTGTCTGTCTTTCTGTCTGTCTGTCTCTGTCTGTCTCTCTGTCTCTGTCTCTCTGTCTCTCTCTCTCATTCACTCACTCTCTCTGTCTCTCTCTCTGTGTCTCTCTCTTTCTCTGTCTCTGTGTCTCTGTCTGTCTGTCTCTGTCTCTCTCTGTCTCTCTGTCTCTGTCTGTCTGTCTGTCTTTCTGTCTCTCTCTTTGTCTCTCTCTCTCTGTCTCTCTCTCTCTGTCTGTCTGTCTCTCTGTCTGTCTGTCTCTCTGTCTCTGTCTGTCTGTCTGTCTTTCTGTCTCTCTCTTTGTCTCTCTCTCTGTGTCTCTCTGTCTGTCTGTCTGTCTGTCTCTCTGTCTGTGTCTCTGTCTCTGTCTCTCTCTTCTCCCCAACCCCTCATATATATGTCAAAGGGAGCACTTTTTGACTCTGAAGTCAGCCATCTATCCTCTGTTCTTCAGCTTAATCATCACATTTCCCTCTTTCATCATCTCTTCCTCATCTTTCTGATTCCAAGTTCAGGGCTCTAGGAACTATACCGGCTATGCAGCCTCTTTGCCTTTGCAGAAATCCCATTGACTTAATAAGGAGATCGGGTGTTTCTCCTATACTGAATCTCTCCCTATAAATCAAGAGAAATTGCCCCCAGTCTCAGAATGGCTCTGCTGCTGTTGTAAATCTCATGGTGAATGCAGTGGATAGTGGCTTTGGGTAATTACATAATTTAAAATTGAGCGTCCCTTTCTCAACACAGAAAGAATTGTTCTCTGTGTATCTCAGTCTATGATTTACTACCATTTTCCACAAGCTGATCATTCACAGGCCCACTTCATACAAATCATGAACATCCCCACTAATGAATATTTCTGATGGGCAATGACGATCATTCAGTTTCCATAGGTCACACTCAGATGTCCACAATCCTCCTGTATTATCAGGAGGGTTGGTGAATATGGGAAGGAGTACGGACTGCAGTCAGAGGACCTCGGCTCCTGTTGCTTCTGATACTGACCTTTGTGACCCAAGTCATCTAACCTTCCTCCGCCTCAGTTTCCTTATCTAGAAAATGAAGAGATTGGCTTCTGAGGTTCTTTGTAACTCTAGTTCCATGAACCTATGAATCACTAAGCCTTCATTTCAGACCATAAGGCTTCTGTGATATGGGAAACAGCTCAGGACTGAAAGAGACCCCAGGAACCATTTAGTCTGACTAATATCTGAAATTAAAGACTCTCCAGCATCATACCTGGCAAGTGGTCCCACTGTCTCAACTTGAAGACTCCCAGAGAGCCCCCCATTTCTGGAGTGAGCTCTTATTGTTAAGAAGCTTTTCTTTGAATCCAGTCTAGAACTCGGCTTGGTTTGAATGCCAAAGAACAAGATACCTTAGAACTGGTTACCCCTGGTGTCCTCTCCCAAAGTAGACTATTCCCTTCCTTTTAGGTGTTGATTTACCCATTAGATTGTAAATTCCATGAGGCCAGGGTCTGTCTTCTTTTTCTTATTTCTCAAATGCTTTTCCTGGTACACAGTAGACACTTAATAAATGTTTATTGAAATGCACTGAAAAGCCAACTTCAACTTGTTGGTCTGCCCTCCGGGGCCAAGCAGACCAAAGCTAATCTCTTTCTCAATTTCTAGTCCTTCAAATGCTGGAAGAGAGCTATTCTTCCTGCATTTTCTCTTCCTTTGCCTAAATATCTCTACTTTCTTCAGTCTCACCTCAAATGGAATAACCTCAGAATTATCAATATTCCTGTTTCTAAAACATTGTTCAAGCTATATCCAAAGGGCTTGAATTACACAGTCTCTTGCTGTCCTCATCCCAGGCTCTGCTAGTTTTAACTATAACTATCCACATAGAGTCAGTTCAAAGACCATCTCCTGTGGTTTGCCCATGCTCTAAATTCCAGGGTCTTTCTTGAAGCCTGCTTCTCCTTTCTCCCCATAGCCTAGTCCACTAGAGGCTATTCCTAGACTTCCCTTTTTGACACCACTCTATTTCAGGCCTTTATCAACTCTTACTTGAATTATTTTCATAGCTTCAATCAATTGATTGATCAATAAACATTTACTAAGCATTTATTATGTGGCAGTAGCTAGGTGGTATAGGTGGATAGAATGCTGGACTTAGAGGAAGAGATGAGTTCAGATCCAAACCCAGAAATTTAATAGCTATGTGACCCTGGGCAACTTACTTAGCCTTTGTCTGCCTTAGTTTCCTCAACTGTAAAATGCAATAGTAATAGCTCCTACTTCTAATTGTTATTGTGAGGATCACATGAAATAATATTTCATGCCATGTAATAGAGTACTCAGAACACAGCAGGTGATTAATAAATGCTTGCTCCTTTCCCCTCTCCTCTTAATGTGCCATATACTTATATATAATACACAAACAGAAAAAAAGAAGGAAGACAAAAGAAATAATCCATCCACTTAGGGAATAATTTTTGAGTATCTTCTTAACTGACCTCCTCACCTCCCACTCCCATCCCCCTCCTCAATTCCATCAAGCAAAGTCTGCCTTAGATCTTATTAGTTCCCTGCCCTTCCATACCACCTTCAAGAGCACAGGGTGAGCTTTACATCCACTAAGGGCTTAAGAGTGTCTGACATGGAGTCACAAGACCTGGTTTCAGGTATGACCTTTGTCACTTACTAGTTATATGAAAATAATTTATTGATTTCTTTCTGTATGTCATGCACTGGGAATCACTGGGGATACAAAGACAAGTAAAAAGAAGGATAGCCCCTGCCCTCAAAGCGCTTACATTCTAATGGGGGAAGGCAATACATAAAAAAGTTACTGGAGATCCAATAGAGGAAGGAGGTACCCATTCAGGGCCATAGTAGTGAAACCCAGAGAGAGTTAGAAACTCAGTGAAGAGGAGGATGAAGCATAGTTAGTCTTTCCCTGATCCTAAAATGGCAGCCCCATAGGGAACTCACCAATGGGAAAGGGGGGCATTCATGTCTGAGGGATGCTTCAGGGTGAGAAAGTCCCAGGCATTGAAGGAAGTCTCAAGTAGAGAAGGCAAATGCATCATGAAAGCAAAATCTAGAAAAAGAATCAGAGCTGGGTGGGGAAGAAGAATGGCTGGCCTCGATCCATCCCTGAAATGTGACAGCACCACATTGGAAAGAATTCATGTAGGATGTGGTTTTCCTCTGAGTCTGCAAAGAAATTGTTATTGTAAGAGGTAAAGGTGAAGAGACTGACTAGTGGCCAGTGCAAAACAAGTGAGATGAAGGATGATGAAGACCAATTGGGATAGACTTGAAATAGAAGAAGGGGAATAACATGAATAATCCTAGAAAGGTAGATTGGGACCAGTTGGTGAAGGGGGGCCATTTCCACCAGGGGAGTTTAAATTTGATAGCAGAGGAAGTAGGAATCTACTACAGTTTATTGAGGAGAATGACATGGAACCAGTAAATTGAAAGAAAATCATTTTGCTATTAGTCTGGAAAATGAGAGGGAGAAACTTGATTCAGAGAGACCAGTTAGGAAATGATTGCAATTCCAAGCGAAAGAGAATGAGGGCTTGGGCTTGTCCAAGTATTTATTAAATACTTGTTGTTTAGTCATTTTTCAGTCATGGCCAACTTTTCATAACATAACTCCATTTGGGTTTTTCTTGGCAAAGACCCTGGAGTGTTTGCCATTCCCTTCCCTAGTTCATTTTGCAGATGAAGAAACTATGGCAAACAGGGCTAAGTGATTTGCCCAGGGCCACACAGCTACTAAGGGTCTCAAGTCCAATTTGAACTCAGGAAGATCAGTCTTCTGGACTCCAGACCCAACACTCTGTCCACTACAACACCTAGGTGCCCTGTATTAAATACTTAGTATGTTCTAGGCTTTGTGCTAAGTGCTGGGGACATGCAAAAAAAAAGGTGAAAGTAGTCTCTGCTTTAAAGGAACTTACATTATAAGGGGAGTACAGGTGACAAAAAATACATACAGTGTAGAAGCAGAGACAAGGAGTTTCCAGAGTTGTGGTTAAGCTAGAAAGAGTAAGATCACAATATATTTTTTGTATTTATTATTATATTTGTTCTTATTATTTCAATTTGTACTTGCAATTATTATTATTTAGGATTAAGATCTTCAATATTGTCTCCAAACTGTCTTTACAGTCATGTATATTTTTTATTTCCCACTTACATACTCTATGCAACATTCAAACTGGGTCACCTACTATTCTAAAAAATACATTTACACTTCCTTATTTAATATTTTGTTCCTGGTCAATCCCTTTGGCATTCTCAAATATTATCCAATGATGATGATGATAAGGAGGAGGAGGAGGATAATGGTGATGAAAGCAACTCAGGATTCTATAATGCCTTCAACTTTATAAAGTAGTTGCTTATAATAAATGTAAAAAGTAGGTTGGCTATCATATCCCCATTTTACAGATGAAAATATTGAGACTCAGAAAGGTTAAGTGATTGCTTTAGGCTTAATCATCGTAAATATCACCCCCTATCATGTTCTCTTTAGTACAGACAAACTAGATTCTTGCTGTTTCTCAAACGCAGTGCTCCATTTCCCATCTCCATGCTTTTTTCCCCCCTGGCTTCCTTCTCCTCATCCACCCCCCACCATGCTTATAATTGGATTTCTCTTTGCCTCCATTTTATAGAACATCAAAGAAGAGAAGATTATGGGTCAACAGCTAATATACCCATTCTGCTTGTCAAAGACTTAACCACGTCATTTCTTTTACCATTCATCTAATCAGACCCCAAATAAATGAACTTTAAGCAAGCACTATACTTTGATTCCCTGCCTCCCTGGTTTATTACAAGAAGTCACTCAGATAATGCATGCAGAGCATTTTGTACACCCTAAACTGCTATATGAACATGATTATTATTATATTCCAGGCAAGAAGAGGTACCCTTCTCTCTCCTTAACTACCATTGCTAAATGTTGCCCTTGTATGCTGAGAATGGTGTTACTCCCAGAGCAGCCTCACCTTAGCTTATGATTTAGAGACAAGTAGGTCCTTTGAGATCATTTGCTCCAAACTCTTTCATTTTATAAAGGAGGAATTGTTGGTTGTGCAAAGAGAAGCAATATCCAGGCACTGGAGCTGATAATCCTGACACCATCTGCCTTGGTCAAACCCCATCTTGAGTATTTTGTTAGTTTGGCAATTTGTTATTTGAGGAAGGGAAATGGTGAGCTGGAGAATGTCCAGAGGAGAGGAGTGGAGTCCATGAATATGAAGATCAGTAGGAGGTACTGGACATGTCTCCATTGAAAAAGACTCAGAGGGTGAGGGATGATAGCTCTCTGATACTATTCAATTGGTTGCCCTGTGAAAGGTTTAGACTATTTCTGTTTTGCCCTAGGGAACAGAACTAAGAAAAATGGGTAGAATTTGAAGAAAGGCAAATTTAGGCTTGACATAAGGAGGGCAAAAAGGTGGGGAGAATCTTCCTAACAACTAGGGTAGTCTACTAGTAGAATGAGCCATTTTGAAAGGTGGAAGAATTCCTTTCACTCCAAGGCTTGAGACAGAGATGAGATGATCACTCTTTTGGTTTACATATTGATGGTCTCAAAGGCCCTTTTCCATGAACAGATTCTAAGTAACAGGGCCTTAAAGTGAATCATGAAAAATAGCTTACAGAGCTTGTCTTCAAGTATTTTCTTTTTGTGAGCCAGGGTTTAAGAACATAGTCTTTACTTTTGAGAACAGAGTTCTTGATATCTACTTTGCTGTCTGTCTCTCTACTTCCCTCCTTTCTGAGGTTCGTTTGGCTTCTTTACAGTCCCAGGGACACAGGATGGTGCATGTAGAATTTCTCCAAAGCTGTCAAAGACACAGGAAATATTATATACATCCTCTTTGGTCATCGTGGTCCACACCACCCTATTATCCCTATGAGATTATTTGAAACTGATTGATATTGACACTCCCATTTCTATATCAGTTTGGTTCTAGGAAAACTACTGGTTTAGCTACCTCTAGAGTTCTCTGATAGCATTCAAACCACTCATGGAATACCCAACACACAAAGGATACAAGGAAACATATGCTTCCATTATATCACCATCTCTGGTCCCAGTATTGATTTTGTTCTGGGAATTCTGAAATATAATGGAAACGCAGGGAATCATCTCTCCATACTATAAGCCAATTTGACGTTAGCTTGGTGAGAGGAGGGGGAATATTGGGGAGAGGGTCTATGGAGTTTTATACTGAGGGGGATGAAGAGAGGTAGAATATTTTACAAACATAGTAGTTTACAGGCAGCAGAACACAGGTATCTGTGAGTACATCAATCATTAATAGGTGATATAAGAATAATTGAGAGTCAGTGGAATTCCATTTCTATCAATCATTGTACTTATGGATTTATCAGGGTTTTTTTGTGTGTGTTTCTATCTACATGAGCCTACCTAACCAGCCAACAGCAAGCCTTATAGCCCAGGTTCCTTGAACATAAATAATTAATTTTATCCTTCTTTCCAGGACCAGCTCAAATACTTATTTCTCCAAGAAGCCTTTCTTGATTGTCCTGTGTGAAATGATCTTTGCCTTCTTGGAATTCCAATATATTAGGGAGGCAATCTAGTATAAAATAGAGTACTGATCTTGAAGTCAGGAGGGAGCTGAGTTTCAATCCTGCCTGTCACTTATAAGATGTTTTACCATTGTCAAGTCATTTTCTCCCCTCTAAGTTATGGGTATTGTCCTCTGTTTAATGGTACCTACAGTGCTTACTTTACAGGGTTATTATTGGGTTCAGCTAAGTAAAGCAGTTTGAATGTTTTCTTTGTAAATATTAAAGTATTATATAAATATTAAGTATTATACTAAGGTGTATATATAATATATAAATTACATAAAGTATTATATATAATTATATATATCCCTAACTTGTCCCCCTGCTTCTAATCATTCCTTCTGTCTACTCTATCCCATACTCTCAGTTCCAGAATAATATATATACATGTATATATAAATTATATAAATGATGATGAGGATGAGTCATATACATTTCTGGGGTTCTCTTCTGTGTTATCAGTTCATAAACATTTAGAAATTTCCTACTGCCCCTCCCCACCAACCAAATCAAGATTGAAATCTTTTGTTCCATGCTGAGCTCTAGTTCTGCCTCAGAACTATCTCTCACATCCACTGTCTATTTGTCCAGGTAATTTTGGTAGCTTCAGTTAATCAAATGATGAACAAACTTTTTTGGTTGATAATTACAAGACTATATCCTGATGTTTCTTTTAATAAATAGCTATGCTATTTAGCTCACCTTTTTATATATAGATGTGAAAACTGAGATCTAGGGGGAATTGACTTCTCAAGGTTCTAAGGACCCTCTCATCTCTGCTATTTCATATTCTAAGGGTTAGTCCTTCCCAAATCTAATTTTCTGTATGCTCAAGTCCATCTCAGTTCTGAAATTTTCTGTTCTAAGGTCCCTCCTGGCTATGTCATTCTATGTTCTAACTTTCTCTGGTCTAAGATGTCTCTCCACTCTGAAATGATCTATTTGCATCTTGGGATGATTTGCCTACCAGTGTGCCAAAAAGACCTCTTTAGCAATAGATTGCTCCTGGCTCATGAATATTCATCATTATGCTAAACACCGAGGGAGATTTGCCTTAACATAGATCTTCCACTTTATAGCCTCTCTTCACAATAAGAGTTTCATTACATGACTCTCAAATTTTACAGTCACTAAGAGAATGGAACTTAAACACATACCCCATGCTTCTGATCAGGATTTCTTCCTATACTGAGTTTTGATGAGAATACCCAATCTATTTTTAGTGATACAAGAAGCCACATTTTCATTTCTAGTCTTATGAATTAGGAAGCTGTCAGAGTACTTTCTGGGCTGACCACACTTTTTATATAACAAGTTGTAGACTCTCCAACTGCCTGAGAATAAGCATAGCCGAGGCAGTAGACTCTTCTATGATGCACTCTACACAAAACCACAATAGCATCATTGATATTATTCTCCACAGCTTGTGGGTGTCTGAGCCCAAATATGAACCAAAGTCTTTCAACCCCATTTCCAGGAATGCTGTATAATAAAATTTACTCTTTGTTCCCAACAGAGAATATCAGGGCTGGAAGAAATGTAGGACAGAGGGTGCCAGAGCTGGGAGGGATCTGAAAAGAGAAAACGTTAGATCTGGGAGGCACTTTAAAGCAAAGAAGTTCAGTTTGCACCAACATTTATTAAGTGCCTTTTGTGTTTCAGACAATGATACTGTTGATTGACATGGGTGCTTCTTCCTAGAGGGGTCTGTAATGAAAGAAGAATGGAAGAATCAAAGAATTTCCCAGTCAGTAGGGACCTTATTGACCACCTAGTTCACCCAACATCCCCAAAAGGATCCCTGCTAAAACATTTTTGACAAGTGGCCATTTAACCTTTGTTTGGAGGTATATGTATGAATACAAAGAAGAAAGAATTAAATGAACATGAAAGGTCCAGGAAAACTGCTATGGGGAAAAATTATAGGAAGATAGAGACTTGAAAGCTGAAATCAGTAGTTTATAGTTTATTCTATAGTCCATGATTGGATTGGATTGAAGTCAGGTTAAGGTACTGATGGGTTTTGTATAGAAAATTTGTATAGAAAATAATATAATCAAAGGAATGAATTAGGAGAGAACTAAGTGATATATATATAGTTGCATATAGCTAGTTTTAAAGTGAAGAAGACCTGAGTTCAAATTCTCCATCAGACATTTAGTTGAGACTCTTAACTTTTTCTTAGTTTCTTTTTCCACATCTAAAATGTGGATAATAATAACACCTACCCTAGATGGTTGCTGTAAAGATCAAGCCTCATGATCTATGCAAAGCCTTGAAATATTAAAGTTAACAAATATTAGTTACTATTATTGTGTTAATTATTATTATTGTTATGAAAATTATTCTGGAGCTAAGAGTGTAGGATAGAGAAGAGAGATGGAATTTTTTAGAAGCAGGAGAGCAAGTTAGAAATCTATAGTGCAGTAATCAAGGAAGAAATGATGGGTAGCTAAATCTTACTGAAAATTATAGTAAAAGTTGAAAGGAAGGGACTTGAAAGAGAAGTTGTGTGGCTTATACAGGATGATTTGCCCTGGCTCTCTTAATCTTTTGGGGATTTGTACTTTTTTGTGAGATTTACTGACTCTTTGAACCCTCTGTTCACACCAAGTCACCCATGACCTTCCATTTGTGCATCATGTTGGGTCTTTGGCTAAAAATATGGATGGTGTAGACATGTTATAGTCCATTTGTATGTTGTAGAAAGGACATTGATCTAGGGTCTGGAAAATCCAGTCTGTAAAGAGAAGTTTATCGGTCATTCATAAGAAAAGATCATGAAACACAAAATGTCAGAGCAAGGAAGGACTTTGGCCCAGAAAATATCAGTACTGGGAGCACAGAATGTCTGACCTGAGAAGGAATTTATGGCAAAGAATGTCAATGCTGGGGGTGGAGGGTGGGACTTAGAATACAGAACACCAAAACTAGATGAAAAATGGGATGGAGGATTTCAGAGGTAGGATCAGAAGTGGGGCTAAGAATGTCAGTGTTGGGAAGATCCTTTGTGCAAAGAATGTCAGAATGGGAAAAAAATCTCAAAATTGAGAATTTTAGAATATAATTACTCCTTCAATAAATGCAAGGCATCTGTCCTATGTTTGTCAAATAAATTCTTTTCTTTTCTATTATTCTATGAGCCCTTCAAGTTAAGCTTCTACTATTCTATGAAATGCTTAATTTTAGAGCTGGGTGGGACCTTAGCAGTTGTCTAGTCTGGCCAAACCTCCTTATTTTAGAGATTCATAGAATGAGACCTAGAGAGGAGAGGTGAGTCCTCAGTTTCCACAGCTGGTTAATGATGGAATTACCCCATTAATGTCTCCTGACTTCTATTTCATGTCTCCTGCCAAAATTTCTACTCATTCTTTTTTCACCTGAAGGAACCACTTCCCATGGTCTTCCAATAAGAGTATACAGAATAATGCCTGATATGTATTATGTACTTAATAAATGCTTGCCACTTTCCACTTTGATCATAGACTTCTTCCTTCTTTTTACTACTAGTCCAGGAGGGAGGTTGCAAGGTCCAATTGAAAGAAACATGACTATGGAATACCAGAACCTTGGTTTCAATCCTACTTCTGATTATTACTACCTGCTTCTTCTTGGACATCACCTGTTGGGCCTCAGTTTTCTCATCTGTAAAATGAAAAGGTTGGACTAAATGGCTTCAGGGATCATTCAGCTCTATCAGTCTGTGGTTTTCTGGATCATATCACCTAGTCTGTGTTCTCAACCCTGATTCCTTATTCAGTATCTAACCAAGATTCACAACTGAAAGTGCTTATGGGCCTGACACCCACATTCATCTGCTAATAGCAACTAATGGTCATAATGAAGACCGATCTTCTTACATAGAACAATTAGCAGCGGGAATAGAAGTGTCAATAGACACATCCTTGAAGATTTTCTCATTATTCTCTTTGCCTCTGGCTTAAGTTAAGTAGGGACCATAGTGAATTCATGTCTCAATTCAACTCTTTGAGTTTACATTTCAGAACAGACATATTCAATTGAGACTTAGTTCTTTCCAGCTCAGAGAAATCGAAACAGCAAGAAATGACTTGCCGTAGGGGAAGCAAACGAGTCTCTTCCCTGGCTGGCCTCGGATCTTTCATTCTGCTCCTAGGCAGAGAGAGCTGAGGCAGCAGAAATTCTGTCCACTATTCTTGAGTTTGTTCAGTGGTGATCTTTTCTTGCCTCAACACTGAAGTTTTATTCCCAAGAGAAAATTCTTGGTGCCTGGGGTGTTATAGCTGGGCTGTTCTGCTATTTCTCATCTTGTGCCAGGCCATTGGTGGGTAACAGAGGAGCTTCCTTGGCTCCATCCACTGCTTCCTGCAGGTAGAAAAGGGAGGAGTAGGCAAAAAGAGATACCAATTTGCAAAGTGACTTAACAGAATTCACTCATGCTGGGAGTGGGAGGTGGTGTTTTAATAGACTTTTAGATTAGATGATATCCATATTGCTCCAGACCTTTTTCTTTTTAAATGAATTCTCCCACAGGTTTTTTTAGACAGAGGAATACCCAGAAGTGAGCAACTTCAGGAGCAAAAGACAATGAAGGCTTCTTAGATGGGTTGGATTTTTAAATTTGTACTAATGACTTTAATGTCTCTTGAAAGAATATCTATGCATATTGCCAATTCCTCCTAACATATAGACACTTGGCTTTGGGAACCATTTGAATGTAAATGCTTTCTCTCTCTCTCTCTCTCTCTCTCTCTCTCTCTCTCTCTCTCTCTCTCTCTCTCTCTCTCTCTCTCTCTCTCTCTGTGTGTGTGTCCCTGCCTGTCTTTCTGTCTCTCTCTACTCTTCCCTGTGCCTTAGAGATTACTTCCTGAGATTGAGTTGAAAGTTCCATGAGGTGGAACCCAAGGCAAATGACTGACCCAAGGAGAGACCTTTCTATACAGAGGTCTGTGGGATCCCTCTTTTACACACATATCATTTTCTCTGATAAAAATAAAGAGGTACAATGCCATCTTCATATATATGAATGTAGAGAAATATGGAGCTGTACCTATTCTCTTATAAGGTGTAGAGATGTCTCCTTGTATATGGGAGATACTTTGCAAAACAGTGAAAGATTGTTGGATATAGTGCTAGGTCTGGAATCAGAGGAAGTGAATTTGAATTCTACTCTCCCACTTAGGATATTAGGGAGTTTGGGGCAAGTTGCTTATTCTCCCTGGGCCTCTGTTTCTTAATCTATTAGATAAAAGAATTGAACTGAATCAGAAGTTCTTAAACTTTTATTTGCTGAGTCCCTCCAGTGATCTGGTGAAGTTTATGAGCCCCTTCTAAATTACTTCATTTTCATATGGATGAATGAAATACTATGTTTTGGTTAGAGAATCAGGGAAAATCAGGGAAAATAAATGTTTTTTTTTGCCATCCAAGTTCCTAAACCCTCTATTAAATATATTCATCAGTACCTTGGCAGTTTGTGGAATCCAAGTTAAGAACTTTGATATTTTACAAACTCATGGATCCCTTCTCTCTTTAATTCTATGATCCTTCTTTTAGGCAGGAGTGGAATCATCTCATTTTGTATGGATAAGAAATTTTCTTTAATACAAATATTGAATTCTGTGTGGGTGCTTTCTTTTATAAAAAATGTAGAAACATAAAAACATTTCATTCATAGCAGTGAAAGTGTAGGGAATCTACCATTCTTAAAGATGAAGCCCCAATGTTAAAGAGTAAAATGTGCTTCCTGAAAGCCTCATTGGAAGTCAGAAAGCATTGTGCCATTAAAATAATGTTTAAGTGGGGATCCGGTGGAGGGGAAGTGGAAATGTTTGCATTTGAGTTATTCTGGGAAACTGGACTTATTTACTCATTATTTTCATGGGAAATGGACTCTCAGCTTCAAAGTGACCAATTTGCAAATGGACTTTTGTTTCCTAAATTGAAGACTTCCTTTAACAACTATCCTGGATAACTTATAGGATCTAAGATTGGTCTTGTGATTTGATGGATATAAAGAACTCCCTGATTAGGAAGCTCCCCATGTGGAGGCAGGTCAGTATCCTCTCTGTAATTTAGAGTCATTGAGAAGTGCCTACAGTGGGAGGTTAGGTGACTTCCTGGAGTCACATGACTAGTATGTGACAGAGACACATAGAGCCACCTCTTCTTGGCTCTGGGGCTAACTCTTTACCCACTTTGATAACCTGCCTCTTCCGTCAATTAGTGTGATTGGGATGTGTGCTTTCTGAAACACTTTCACATCCATAACCACACTGAGGTGGCTTGTACTGGAACAGGCAAGTATTAGTTTCACTGATTGGACAATGAGAGTTGAGACCCAGGGCGTTTTAAGTGACCTATCAAAGATCAAACGACTAGATAGTGATAGCTTCAAGATGATAGTGTTGGTCAGTGGGTTCCCTGTTGTGTGATCTTTCTTCAACCCTTCCTTCCTCTTATTAGAGGCTCCAGGTCTCTGAGTCTGGGCCAATTTACATGGTAGATTTAACCGTTATGTGAAAGCATGGATGTACCCAGCAGGTGCCCAGTGTCGGATGTGAGGCTAATGAGATCGAGTATGTTACAAAGAAGGACAGTCCTCAGGGGGACCATAGTTATAGGGGCGTTTTTTTCTCAGAGATTTTTATGTCCATGGTTTCACAATCCATCCTCACAATGGGCAACAATTCTTGGAAACTCAAATTTTTCTCCTTATTGCGCAGTCAGAAGAAGGGCATTAGAGAGATTGGCCTTGGTTTGCACAGAATCAATTCATCACTTGACACCCTCTCCATCACAGAAATGAGAAGAGCACCTTGACTTTCCAGGTGACAGTCCATGAGGTGGCACGATGGCATACAGCAGATAATGTCTTTTTAAATAGTCCCAAAAGAGCTCCTGTGGGGAAACTAAATGGACAGGAACACAGGAGCTCTCACCTGGCAATTCATCTGCATGTCAATAAAGAATCCTCCTGCCTCCTCTTTCCCTCACCCCCATATAGATTCAACTTTCCTATTCAGCCTTACTTCTCACTCATATACTCTTTGTTTCAACTAAACAGAGTTAGTCAACTTCCCTTCTTTTACAGATGTAGAGACAGAGACCTAGAGAATCTCGATAGCATGTCCAATGTAATGCAAGTAGGATACAAAGCTTCTCTAACTCTACATGTCTAATTTCTTCTCAGCAAGGCAAGGTCAGCAGGGCAAGGCTGAACCAGCAGAAAAGAATTGGGGTTGGGAGTGAACCTCAGGTCCACTGAAGCAACAGTCAGGCAATATAAAACCATCACAGACTGCATCAAAGGAAGCATGAAGCCTTTCCAGATCTCACTGGCACTTCATACCCCCTTCCTCCCCATACTTTCTTTGCTGGAATTGCTTGACATATGCATGTAGGTTCTTTGAGGGCAGGGATTGTTTTCTGACACTGTGAGATAGCTTTTACCCACATGCATTCAGTACCTAGGACAGAGATTCTTATTCAGGAGTCTATCCTCTTCTGCTTATACATACAAATGCATTATAAATATGTGTGCATTCATATATATGCATGTGAAGCACTTTGAACATGACTTTTCTGTATATATGTATAATATGCATATGAATGTACATATAGGTATAACCCAAATGTACATACATAAGTGAATACATACACATATGTATCAATAGGCATATATATTATATGTGGGTGTATATATTATATCTAAAGCTATTTTTAATCCTATGTGTACAATTTTACAAAACTAAGTGGTGAAGTGGATAGAGCACTTTGGCTGGAGTCAGGAAGACCTGAGTTCAAATCCAGTTCCATACACTTACCCCTGTTTTCCTCAATTTCCTCATTGTAAAATGAACCAGAGGGGGGAAATGGCAAACCATTTCAGGATTTTTTGGGAAGAAAACCCCAAATGGGGTCACAAAGAGTGACACCATTGAACAAAAACAACAAATGTTATTCTGTGAAGAGGTTCATAGACTTCCCAAGTCTACCACCTGCCAAAGAGGTCCATGAAACAGAAAAAAAAATTAAGAACCTCTGACATAAGAAGATGATAACCGGATCTATAAATCAACAAGGTAGCTAGGCGAGATAAAGTAGCAGATAGAGTGCTGAGAGTGGAGTCAGGAAAATTTGAGTTGAAATCTGATCCCAGACATTTACTAGCTGTGAGAACCTCTTTTGCCTCAGTTTTCTCATCCCTAAAATGGGGATGATAATAAAAACATCTACTTCCCAGTTTGTTATGAGGATCAATTGAAATGATATTTGTAAAGCACTTTATAAACCTTAAAGCACTTCTAGAAATGCTCACTATAGACTTATTAATAAAAATTAATTAAGGGCATACTATGTGCTAGTCAATGCATTTAATCCTGGGGATACAAATAAAAAGCACACAGTTCTTGCTGTTGAGGAAATTATAGTCCTTTTTTAAACTTTTACCTTCTGTCTTAGAATCAATACTAAATACTGAAGAAGAGGGGTGATGGCTAGGCAATGGGGGTTAAATGACTTGCCCAGCATCACACAGCTAAGAAGTGTCTGAGGTAAGATTTGAACCCAAGACCTCTGGTCTCCAGAACTAACTTTATATCCACTGGATCTAAGTCACTAGCTTCCTCAGGAACATATAGTCTTATGGTAGACTGTTTATGCATACAAATAGGCATCCGCATATCTATATTGGCATCTACACACATGTGGATACATACCCAAACAAGATGTATCAAGTAGATACAAGGTAGCCTCAGAGGGAAAAACACTAGCAAATGGTTAGTCCAGGAAGATCTTCCTGCAGTAGATGCAGTTTCATGTGGTCCCTGAAGAAGTCCAGGAGTCCTAAGAAATAAAGATGAAGAGTGGGACAGGGATTCCAGTTGAGGCCATGTGGCATAATGAACAGAGAACTGTACTTTGAGTCAAGAAGACCTCTATTAAAATTCTCCTGGTTTGATTCTGTATAAATTCCTTAACTTAGCTGAACCCCTGTTTCCTCATATGGAAAAAAAAGGGGTTGTGCTCAATGTCCTCAAAGGTCCTGTACAGTTAAAGATCTATGACTTGGTTTGATTAATGGAAATTCATGGTATAGAGATGGGCAATGGGAGGAGGTATATAAAATAGTTCAGTTGTCCAGTATGGATGGACTGTAGACTGTGAGTAAGGAGGAATAAAGAAAGAGCTAGGAAAGATGGGAATGGGTCACAGAATAAAGAGCTTTAAATAAAAACTAGAGAAAAGTCTATAGTGGGAAGCTTTTTCAAGAGGTTTAATGCTAATGCAGTCTGATTTGAGAGGTAAAGGGCAAGACTGTTGGGAACAGTAGGAGAGAGCCAGATGAAATCCACTGGATAAAGCATTTATCGGGGCTTACCATGTGCCTAGCATTGTGCTAAGTTCTTTGGATACAAGTTCAAGAAATAAATAAGAGTCTCTTTTCCATTTTAATGAGGGAAGAAGGCATTAAAAAGGGAGCTATGAATGGGTATAGGAGAAGGTACTTGTTCAAACTGGAGCAAAAGTAATCCAATTTAGCAGAATCTAAATGGGCTGAGAGTAAGGTGACAGATTGCTGAATATGAAATCATGTTCTTATGCCCAAAGGGCTTTAAAAACCTGATTGTTCTTTGACCCAGTTGTACCACTGTTGGGTTACCCCAAAGAGATAATAAGGGAAATGACTTGAACAAAAATTTTCATAGTTGCGCTCTTGTGGTGGCAAAAAATTGGAATATGAGGGGATGCCCTTTAATTGGGGAATGACTGAACAAATTGTGGTATATGTTGGTGATAGAATACTATTGTGCTTAAAGGAATAATGAACTGGATAGATTCCATGTGAATTGATATGACCTCCAGGAATTGATGCAGAGTGAAAGAAGCAGAACCAGGAGAACATTGTACACAGATATTGATACACTGTGGTACAATCGAATGGGCGTTTGAACTAGTAGCAATGAAATGATCCAGGACAATTCTGAAAGACTTATGAGAAGGGATGCTATCCACATCCAGAGAAAGAACTGTGGAAATAAAAACAGAGAAGAAGGACTTCTAGGTAAGCATGGCGGCAGTCTAAATGCAGGTCACTTCCTCTCCCCAGCACACACTGACAAGGACTATCCCCAAAGATCTTAAGAATCATTTTCAGAGGATTGGGGGAGCTGTACAGTAGGGCACAGCATTGCTTTTCCAGTCTATAAGAGGGTGAAAGGGCTTCAACCCAAACGTGAGCCGATCCACCCTCCCCCAGTCCCACCTACAGAGCTAGAGCCAGAGCTAGTGCACGCCAAGATGAGCGAGCAAGGGGCACCTCTGGAGTAAGCAAGGGGCACTTCTAGGTCCTTGGGAGGTGACTAGGACCACCAGAAAAATACCTCTCAAAGCAGCTAGACCAGAAATCCAGGTGGGCAGGAGAGCACAGACCTTGAGAGCCCCTAGGAAGGTAGCACAGAGAAGAGCTGCAAAGGACTGTGGAGATTTGAGAGCTTGCCTCAGGCAAAATCCTTGCTCCTTAACACCATACACAGAGAACATGCCCAGCTCACTCAGATTTCTGACTAAAGAGGAAAGGGAAAACATCCAGGAAAATGGCTAATTGTGCACAGGAGCCTCAAAATATTTCCAAAAAGAAAGCAAAAAAAAAAAGTCATCCTTGAAAAGTTTTACAGAGGAAAAACCCAGGCTACAGAGGAAATACTGGACAAAATTCAAAGGCAAAACCTAAAAAAAACTGGAAATTGTCCACAAGGCCTGGGAGAATTTCAATTGGAGCTTATCAAAAAGATGGAAGCCTTCTAGTTACAGAAGGGGGAAATGGTTAAAAAAATGAAGAAATCATAGCTGAATACCAAAAGGATAAAGCAGAAAACCAAAAGATTATAACAGAAAATCAGGCCTTAAGGACAAGAATTGAGCAACTGGAAACCAATGGTCTTTCAAAACAGTAAGAATTAATTAAACACAGGCAAAAGACTGACAAAATAGAAGAAAAAATAAAATATCTGACAAGGTGACAGATCAGGAAAACAGAGAAAGGAGAAACTTTGAGAATCATTGGTCTACCTGAAAAGCCAGAAATAAACATAAATCTTTACACCATACCACAAGAGATCATTCAAGAAAACTGCCCTGAAGTTCTTGAACAAGGGGGCAAAATAGACATTGAAAGAGTTCATAGAACACCCTCTACATTAAACCCCCCAAAAACAACTCCCAGAAATGTAATTGCCAAATTCCAGAGCTTTCAAGCTAAGGATAAAATTCTACAAGAAGTCAAGAAGAGGCAGGACAGATACTAACAATCACCAATCAGAATCTCATGGGAGCTGGCAGCTTCCACACTAAAGGACCCCAAGGCCTGGAACACGATATTCAGAAGGGAAAGAGAACTGGGTCTTCAACCAAGAATCACCAATCCATCAAAACTGACTATAGACTCCCAGGGGAAAGTATGGGCATTCAACAAAATAGAACATTTCCAAGTATTTGTAAGGAAAAAGACCAGAATTAAGTGGAAAGTTTGATATCCAAACACAAAGATCAAAAGAAACATGAAAAGGTAAATATGAAAGAGAGGGAAAAGGAGAAAAATGTTTTGTTTTGTTTTTCATTCAAACTCTCTTCTTTAAGGGCTACAATTAGATCAAATTATATATATTAATATATGGGGAAATGTTATTTGTAACATTCAAAAATGTTTTCATTATTATAGTAAATAGAAGAATCATTCATATGAAAAGATTGGGTCATTAAAGGCTATAAAATGATATGCAAAAAAGGGTGGAGGGAATTAATGAGGGTATCAAGAGATACTTGAAGAAAAAAATAAGTAGAATAATCTTTGTCACACAAAGATACACATGGGAAGGGGAGGGGAAGAATACTGTTATAAGAGGGAGAGGGAGAGAGTGCTAATAGGTAATATTTGAATATTACTCTCAGTGAATCAATCCTGAGGGAAGAGCATCTAGATCCATTGGGATCTTAAAGTCTATCTTATCCTACAGGGTAAGGAAGAAGGGAAAACTAAGGGGGGTAGGGGAAAGGAGTTCAGAAAAAGGGAGGGAAGGAAAGGGAGGAGGGAACTTAACAGACCCTAAAAAAAACAAGAAGAGAACAAAAAGAAAGGGGCCAGAAAAAGAAGCATATCAAGGGAGGGGAATAGGAGGATTGACTAAAAGTAAACCACTGGCTTAAAAGGATATAGCAAAAGAAGAAAGGACAGAACTAGGAGAAGATATCAAAATGCTAGGGAATTCAAAAGTGACAATCATACCTTTGAACGTGAATGGGATGAAATCACCCATAAAACGTAGACGAATATGAAAGTGGATTAGAATCCAGAATCCTACCATACGTTGTCTACAAGAAACACACATGAAGCGAGTAGATAATCACAAGGTCGCAATTAAAGGGTAGAACAAGACCTATTGGGCCTCAACTGACAGAAAGAAGGCAGGAGTGGCAATCATGATATCTGACAAAGCCAAAGTAAAAATAGATCTGATTAAAAGGGATAGGGAAGGCAAATACATCCTGATAAAAGGGAGTATAGATAATGAGGGAATATCACTAATCAACAAATATGCACCAAATGGTATAGCACCCAAATTTCTAATGGAGAAACTAGTAGAATTGAAGGAGGAAATATATAGTAAAATTATACTAGTGGGATTCCTGAACCTACCACTATCAAATTTATATAAATCAAATAAAAAATAAATAAGAAAGAGGTGAATGAAATCTTAGAAAAATTAGAATTAATAGATATATGGAGAAAAATAAATAGGGAAAAAATGAATACACCTTCTTTTCAGCAGCACATGGCACATTCACAAAGATTGATCATATACTAGGTCATAAAAACATGGCAAAGAACTGCAGAAAAGAAGAAATAATAAATGCAACCTTTTCAGATCATAAGGCAATAAAAATAATGATGAGTAGGGGTACATGGAGAGCCAAATCAAAAATTAATTGGAAATTAAATAATATGATTCTCTAAAATTGACTAGTCAGAGAACAAATCATAGAAACAATTAATAATTTCATTGAAGAAAATGACAATGATGAGACATCTTTTCAAACTCTATGGGATACAGAGAAAGCAGTACTCAGGAGAAAATTTATATCCTTGAGTTCATATATTACAAATTAAGAAGTTCAGAGATCAATGAATTGGACATGCAAACCAAAAAAAAAACCTTGAAACTGAACTAATTAAAAACCCCTAGAAGAAAACCAAGTTAGAAATCCTAAAAATTAAGGGAGAAATTAATAAAATCGAAAGTGATAGAACTATTGAACGAATAAATAAGACTAGAAGCTGGTATTTTGAAAAAAACAAACAAAATGGACAAAGTATTGGTCAATCTAATAAAAAAGAGGAAAGAACAAAATCAAATTAACCATATCATGAATGGAAAGGGAAAACTCACCTCCAATGAAGAGGAAATTAAGGCTATCATTTAAAATTCTTTTGCCCAACTATATGGCAATAAATATGCCAATCTAGGTAATATGGATGAATAGTTACAAAAATATAAAATGCCTAGATTAACAGAAGAAGAAATATAGATCTTAAATAATCCCATATCAGAAAAAGAAATTGAACAGGCCACCAAAGAACTCCCCAAGAAAAAAATCCCCAGGGCCTGATGGATTCAAAAGTGAATTCTATCAAACATTCAAAGAACAGCTAATCCCAATACTATACAAACTATTTGACATAACAAGCAAAGAAGAAGTTCTACCAAATTCATTTTACGATGCAAACATGGTCCTGATCCCAAAGCCAGGCAGGTAAAAAATGGAGAAAGAAAACTACAGACCAATCTCGTTAATGAACATAGATGCAAAAATATTAAACAGGATACTAGCAAAAAGACTCCAGGAAATAATCATGAGGTTTATTCACTATGATCAGGTGGGATTTATACCAGGAATGCAAGGATGGTTCAATATTAGGAAAAGCATCCACATAATTGACCATATCAACAAGCAAACCAACAAAAATCATATGATTATTTCAATAGATACAGAAAAAGCTTTTGACAAAATATAGCACCCATTCCTATTGAAAACACTAGAAAGTATAGTCCTAAAATAATAAACAGTATCTATCTAAAACTATCAGCAAACATCATTTGCAATGGGGATAAACTAGAAGCCTTCCCAATAAGATCAGGAGTGAAACAAGGATGCCCATTATTACCTTTATTATTCAACATTGTACTAGAAACATTGACAGTAGCAATTAGAAAAGAAAAAGAAATTGAGGATATTAAAATTGGCAATGAGGAGACCAACCTATCACTCTTTGTGGATGTCATGATGGTCTACTTAAGGAATCCTAGAGAATCAACTAAAAAGCTAGTGGAAATAATTAACAACTTTAGCAAAGTTTCAGGATACAAAATAAACCCACATAAGTCATCAACATTTCTATATATCTCCAACACATCTCAGCAGCAGGAATTAAAAAGAGAAATTCCATTCAAAATCACCTTAGACAATATAAAATACTTAGGAATCTATCTGCCAAGACAAACATAGGAATCATATGAACACAACTACAAAACACTTTCCACACAACAGAAACTAGATTTGAGCAATTGGAGAAACATTAACTGCTCATGGGTAGGATGAGCTAACATATTAAAAATAATCATCCTACCCAAACTTATGTATCTATTTAGTGCCATACCCATTGAACTTCCAAAAAACTTTTTTACTGAATTAGAGAAAACCATAACACATTTTATTTGGAAGAACAAAAGATCAAGGATATCCAGGGAAATAATGAAAAAAAAAATACAAAGGAAGGTGGCCTTGCAGTCCCAGATCTCAAAATATATTATAAAGCAGTGGTCATCATCAAAACAATTTGGTACTGTCTAAGAGACTGAAAGGAGGATCAGTGAAATAGACTTGGGGTAAGTCACCTCAGCAAGAGAGTATATGACAAACCCAAAGACCCCAGCTTTTGGGACAAAAATCTACTATTTGATAAAAAACTGTTGGGAAAATTGGAAGACAGTGTGGGAGAGATTAGGTTTGGATCAACACCTCATATCCTACACCAAGATAAACTCAGAATGGGTGAACGACTTGAACGTAAAGAAGAAAACAATAAGTAAATTATATGAACACAGAATAGTATAGATGTCAGACCTTTGGGAAGGGAAAGATTTTAAAACCAAGAAAGAATTAGAAAGAGTCACAAAATGTAAAATAAATAATTTTGACTACATCAAATTAAAAAAAAATTTGTACAAACAAAACCAATGTAACCAAAATCAGAAGGGAAATAACAAACTGGGAAACAATCTTCATAACAAAAACCTCTGACGAAGGTTTAATTACTCAAATTTACAAAGAGCTAAATCAATTGTACAAAAAATCAAGCCATTCTTAAATTGATAAATGGGCAAGGGACATGAGCAGGCAGTTCTCAGCCAAAGAAATCAAAACTATTAATAAGCACATGAAAAAGTGTTCTAAATCTCTGATAATCAGAGAGATGCAAATCAAAACAACTCTGAGGTATCACCTCACACCTAGCAGATTGGCTAACATGACAGCAAAGGAAAGTAATGAATGCTGGAGGGGATGTGGCAAAGTAGGGACATTCATTCATTGCTGGTGGAGTTGTGAACTGATCCAACCATTCTGGAGGGCAATTTGGAACTATGCCCAAAGGGCGATAAAAGACTGCATACCTTTTGACCCAGCCATAGCAATGCTGGGTTTGTACCCCAAAGAGATAATAAGGAAAAAGACTTGTACAAGAATATTCATAGCTGCGCTCTTTGTGGTGTCAAAAAACTGGAAAATGAGGGGATGCCCTTCAATTGGGGAATGGCTGAACAAATTGCAGTAAATGTTGGTGATGGAATACTATTGTGCTCAAAGGAATAATAAAGTGGAGGAATTCCATGGGGACTACAATGACCTCCAGGAATTGATGCAGAGCAAAAGGAGCAGAACCAGGAAAACATTGTACACAGAGACTGATACACTGTGGTACAATTGAACGTAATGGACTTCTCCACTAGTGTCAATGCAATGTCCCTGAACAATCTGCAGGGATCTATGAGAAAAAACACTATCCACAAGCAGAGGACAAACTGTGGGAGTAAAAACACTGAGGAAAAGCAGCTGCCTGACTACAGGGGCTGAGGGGATATAGACTCTAAATAAACATGCTAGTGCAAATACCAACAACATGGAAATGGGTTCAGATCAAGGACACATGTTATGCCAAGTGGAAGCGTGCATCGGCTATGGGAGTGGTGGTGGGAAGGGAGGGAGGAAAAGAAAAAAGAAAATTATTTTTGTATCCAATGAATAACGTTTGAAATTGACCAAATAAAAATAATGTTTAAAAACTAGAGAAAAAAAAAAACAACAACTGCTTGATCCCATGGGTTGATGGGGAAATGATTGGGGGTGTAAACTCTAACTGATCACTAGTACAAATAACAATAATATGGAAATAAGTCTTGATCAATGACACATGTAAAACCCAGTGGAATTGCTTGCTGGGTATGGGCGGGGGGTGAGAGGAGGGGAAGGAAAGAATATGAATCATGTAACCATGGAAAAGTTTTCTTAATTAAATAAAATAAATTTAAAAAGAATCAACAGAAAAATAAAACAAAATTTGAGATCATGTTCCAGGAGAGATCAGGTTGAAATCCTACCTTTAATTCTTTAGAATATCAGATTTAGAATTATCAGATGAGATAATAATTGTAAATCACTTAGCGCAGTATCTAGCACATAATAAATATTAGAGAAATATTAGCTATTATTGTTGCTATTGTTATATCAAACAGCAGATAAAACACTGACTATGGACTAGGGAAGACCTTGATTCAAATCCTACCTTGGATACTTAAAAGCTAAATGATTCAATCATTGTTTGCCTCAGTTTCCTCATCTTTAAAATGAGAATGTTATACATACTGCCCTCTAAGTTTCCTTCCAGTGCTGGTTGTAATATGCTATGACCACTCACCAGCATCATGGCGATTATGAAGATTCCTTAGCACTCAGAAGTTATTCACTATATTGCTTTGTCATTGTTTTTGACCCATTTTCTCCATGTATTTTATGTAATGTACCATTGAACCAGAGTCATTTCCCTCACTTCATTCTCACCAGGAGTCTTAAATGGTTTGCTACCTATAATAGAACATCCCTCATGGATGAGGAATTGCTGATTCTTTCAGAATGGGGGAATCCTTCAACCACAAAGGACAGAAAGTTGTCTTTGTATAGTTGGGACTTGCTTTCTGCCTTCTTGTCTCCTTCACACCACTGATCTCTGTCTTCCATTCATGGGACCTCTTGTTCTTGACCGTAATATACATGGAATTATCTATGTTCTATGGAATGTATTATATTATCTATTATCTATATTATATTATCTTTTATCTATGGAAAGGTAGCTTTTCTGAGGCTTTCCAACATGGAATTTCATAAATGACACCAATTAAGTTTTAGGAACAAGCAGAGGTGTGGCTGAACCCTACTAGAGATGATTATTCTGAGCCAGACTAGGGGTGAGTGGGAACTCAAAGCAGCCTACTTCAAGAGCACCCATGGAGCTACAAGTCTACTTTGCTCTGAGGTCCAGCTCTTGGTCTTTGATCCTGGTAATAGAGTAGTAATGTCCTTACTGCTACTGCTTCCATCCCTGCCGCCTGTTCCATCAGGCCAGGGCTGTACAAAGGCAGGGCAGTAATGAAGTGCTCTCCACATCTCCTGACAAACTTAAGACCTTGTGATTCAGGCCTTGCTAAAAGCTAATGGGAATTTTGTTGCCAGAGCAGGCTGTAGGCCAACATGCCACTCACATCAATGGCTCTGCTGCAGTTACTACTTCCTTTCCCATTGATTGAGGACAATGAGATTTTCTACATTTTCATTTCCCTCCATTTCGTTTGGTTCTGGGAGACCAAGCTGAGCAGGGATGTAAGTCTGAAAATGACCAGTGGGAACTACCTAGTGCCAATTTCTATTACACTGGAACTTGGTCTGTCTTTGGGTTGTTACTAAGGGATTTTGTAACAGAAAAAAACCATAAAGAGAGGCAGTAGTGACTATTGGTTCTCCAGGGAGGAGCACGGGTCTGGATCCCAGGCCACTCATTTTTGTTTACTTGTTCATTCAACAAGTATCCGTTTAACATCTCTTCTGTGTTAGGTATAATACTAGATGTAGGGAATGCAAAAAGCATCCTGGAGATAAGAGAAGAAGTCAAAGGAGAGGAGGGGTTGACATAAATATCAAGTTGGGCATCTACTATTATAGAGAGGGACATGGATGATGATCAGGAGAGGATCCTGAGAAATGGTGAGAACCAGGACAGAATGATCCCCCCAAAGACAAGAGAGGAGAGAGGACCTAGGAGGAATGGATATTTAACACCAGAAAATGCTGCCAAGAAATCAAATAAGATGAAGGCTAAGAAAAGAAACTTGGAATCAAAAATTAATGAATTACTGGTGATCTTGGAAGACAAGTTCAAATGAGTGTTGAGATGGCAAATTGTTGAGAAGTGAGTGAGAGGGAAGGCAATATGGATTTAAATAGCACTTACCATGTGTCAGGCATTGTACTAAGCACCCTTCCTTCTTCCTTCCCCTTCCCCTCTGTCCCTCTGTCCTTTTGTTCCTCCCTCCATTTCTCTCTCTCCCCCCACAAATAAAAAATCCTGGAAGATAGATGCTATTATTATACCTATTTTACAGATAAGGAAACTGAGGCAAATAGAGGTTAAATAACTTGCCAATGGTCACATAACTATTAAATAACTGAGTCCATATTTGAACTCAATACTTCTTGACTATAAGTCAGGTGCTCAATCCACTATTCCAGCATCTGCCTTAAGTGAAAGGAGAGGAAGCAGAGGCAGAGTAGAAAGTTGTTACATTTTCCCCTTGGAAATTTGGTTGTAAAAGAGACTATGGCAACTTAAGGGACTAATAGGGTCAGGGGACATTTCTTTAAGGAGATAGCACCCCTAGATATGTTTCTAGGAAGCAAGAAAGAAAAGAGTAAATGTAAGAAGGGAGAGAGAAAGAGAGAGACAGACAGACAGATACAGACACAGACAAAGGGACAAAGAGAGAGAATTATAGTATTCCAGCTTAAAAGCTGTAAGAACCTTAGAGAGATTATTTAGTAGTGAAATATAATTTGCAAAAGAGAAAACTGAGGCAACATAGGCTAAAGTAGCTGCTTGAGATCACAAAGGAGAAGAGCCACACCTTCATCTGAGGCTGAAGCAAAAGAGTAGAGAATTGGGGATTGCTTCAAGAGTTTTTAATACAGTACATGGAAAAGGGAATCCCACTCCATCTAGCCTCTGTTTTCTAGTTAGCATAGGAAGTGAGAGCATCTGCTGGAATGGGGAAGGAGTAGAATTGGAGACTTAGGGAAAGAAAAGACTTGGAAAGAAATGATTTGGAGGAAGGCCTGCTGGGAATTGTTTCCATTAGAGAAAAACAAAAGTATTTCAGGGCCTCATAGAGGTCTTGGCTAAAATTACGTACCATCATTTCATACTGGTATCAGTCTGTACAATTGTATGACTTTATCCTGGAGGCTGCAAGGAACAGAGGAGATTGATGGTGGAAATAAACCTATTTACCAGGGAGAGGCAAGAACTTTGAGAGTAGATACTCTAATGATGAATATGCAGCCTCACTGAAAGAGGGTACAACTTGTCTAAGGCTACCCATTTTGGTTTGCAGCAGTGGTGATCCCAGAATCATATATGAAGAGCTTGAAAGGACTTTAGAAGTCCTTTAGGTCATCTAGTCCAACCTTCTCATTGCAATATGGGGAAGCTGATGCCTAAAGAGATTCAATTACTTGTCCTAGAACATATACCTAATTAGTGTCAGAGCCTGGATTCTAGTCTGATGCCATATCGTGATTCAATATTCTATACTTATAAAAGGGAGGAAGTAGGGAGGATATGGAATAAGCATTTATAGAATGCCTACTATGTGCCAGGCTCTATGTTAAGCACTTTACAAATACTATCTCAGTTGATTCTCACAACAACCCTGAAAGGTAGAAATTGTAATCACCCCCATTTTACAGTTGAAGCAATTGAGGCAGACAGAAGTTAAATGACTTGCCTAGGGTTATACATCAAATGTGTCTGAGACTGGATT